>NC_079194.1:280934598-281234598 GCF_029499605.1 Hyla sarda | reverse complement strand
AGGTACTGCTGAGATTTGAACTCAGGATCTCCTGTTTACTAGACAGGCGCTTTAACCAAGTAAGCCACAGCACCACATGAAGTCCAGCAGAAAAGCCAGAAAATGGGAATTTCTTACGCAATGATTCAAATTTCTACTAAATGTTGTGCATTGATGGAGTGGTTGCAGCTTGCATTTTTTCACCAACTTGGAGTTACGGTCCCCTCAGCCAGTGCCTGATCTGTGACCTTCAATAAAAATGCAGCAAAAAACTTTTTGACCCTGTTCTCAGAATCTATCACCTGGAGGTAGGGACTTATGTAGACGAGGTGGCCGAGTGGTTAAGGCGATGGACTGCTAATCCATTGTGCTCTGCATGCATGGGTTCAAATCCCATCCTCGTCGGTTCCTTCTACTTTTTACCACTTTGCAGCTTGCCTAGTAGATTCTTTGCAACTTGCCTTGTAGATTCTTTATTGTCAGCATATGCAGTGGATGCTGCCACCATGGCAGTTTTCTATTTTTGATTCAGAAACGTGCCTCATGTGACCTATCAACCTGGCATTAGTAATCCTGCATTGTTTTTCCATTTCTCTTGCATGGTGCTTAATACTATCCAATAAAGAAGATGAGGACATTTCCTTCTTTTGGGCATTCAGCCAGCATACATATTTTTGACTTTGCTCAGACATTCTTAGGACTGTGGGATAGACAAGTTTGAAGTCACATATGATTGAACGTCTACTTCTTGGTATGAAAAGCTCAAAATTGCAAAGAAAGAAACTGCTGAGATTCGAACTCAGGATCTCCTGTTTACAAGACAGGCGCTTTAACCAACTAAGCCACAGCGCCATGACAAGCCTTGCCTTAAAGTCAGAAAATGGAAATTGCTATGCAATGATTATAATGTATACAAAATGCTGTATATTGACGGAGCAGTTGCAGCTTGCATTTTTTGAGTTACGGTCCATTCAGCCAGTGCTTAATATGTGACCTTCAATGAAAATGCAGCCAAAGACTTGTTGATCATGTTGTCAGAATGTCTCACCTGGAGTGGTTGCCTTTTAAAGACGAGGTGGCCGAGGGGTTAAGTCGATGGACGGCTAATCCATTGTGCTCTGCATGCCTTTTCCAACTTGGTATCTTGCTTTGAAGATTTTTTATTGTCTTTGCAGGCATGGGAGTTTTCTATTTCCAATCCAGAAGGGTGCGTTACGTGACCTATCAACCAGGCCTTAGAAATCCTGCCTTGTTTTCCAATTCCTCTTGCATGGTGCTTAACCCCTTCAGGACGGAGCCCATTTTGGCCTTAAGGACCGGAGCGTTTTTTGCACATCTGACCACTGTCACTTTAAACATTAATAACTCTGGAATGCTTTTAGTTATCATTCTGATTCCGAGATTGTTTTTTCGTGACATATTCTACTTTAACATAGTGGTAAATTTTTGTCGATACTTGCATCATTTCTTGGTGAAAAATCCGTAAATTTGATGAAAAATTTGAAAATTTTGCATTTTTCTAACTTTGAAGCTCTCTGCTTGTAAGGAAAATGGATATTACGAATACATTTTTTTTTGGTTCACATATACAATATGTCTACTTTATGTTTGCATCATAAAATTGATGTGTTTTTACTTTTGGAAGGCACCAGAGGGCTTCAACGGTCAGCAGCAATTTTCCGATTTTTCACAAAATTTTCAAACTCAGTATTTTTCAGGGACCAGTTCAGGTTTGAAGTGGATTTGAAGGGTCTTCATATTAGAAATACCCCATAAATGACCCCATTATAAAAACTACACCCCCAAAAGTATTCAAAATGACATTCAGTCAGCGTTTTAACCCTTTAGGTGTTTCACAGGAATAGAAGCAAAGTGAAGGAGAAAATTCACAATCTTCATTTTTTACACTCACATGTTCTTGCAGACCCAATTTTTGAATTTTTACAAGGGGTAAAAGGACAAAATTTTTACTTGTATTTGTAGCCCAATTTCTCTCGAGTAAGCACATACCTCATATGTCTATGTAAAGTGTTCGGCGGGCGCAGTAGAGGGCTCAGAAGGGAAGGAGCGACAAGGGGATTTTGGAGAGTACGTTTTTCTGAAATGGTTTTTGGGGGGCATGTTACCTTTAGGAAGCCCTTATGGTGCCAGAACAGCAAAAAAAAACCACATGGCATACCATTTTGGAAACTAGACCCCTCGGGGAATGTAACATGGGATAAAGTGAACCTTAATACCCCACAGGTGTTTCACGACTTTTGCAAATGTAAAAAAAAAAAATAATTTTTTACCTAAAATGCTTGTTTTCCCAAAATTTTTTTATTTTTAAAAAGGGTAATAGCAGAAAATACCCCTAAAAATTTGAAGCCCAATTTCTCCCGATTCAGAAAACACCCCATATGGGGGTGAAAAGTGCTCTGCTGGCGCACTACAGGTCTCGGAAGAGAAGGAGTCACATTTGGCTTTTTGAACGCAAATTTTTCTCTGGGGGCATGCCGCATTTAGGAAGCCCCTATGGTGCCAGGACAGCAAAAAAACCCCCACATGGCATACCATTTTGGAAACTAGACCCCTCGGGGAACGTAACAAGGGGTTAAGTGAACCTTTATACCCCACAGGTGTTTCACGACTTTTGCATATGTAAAAAAAAAAAAATTTTTTTTACCTAAAATGCTTGTTTTCCCAAAAATTTTACATTTTTAAAAAGGGTAAAAGCAGAAAATACCCCCCAAAATTTGTAACACAATTTCTCCCGAGTACGGCGATACCCCATATGTGGCCCTAAACTGTTGCGTTGAAATACGACAGGGCTCCAAAGTGAGAGCGCCATGCGCATTTGAGGCCTAAATTAGGGATTGCATAGGGGTGGACATAGGGGTATTCTACGCCAGTGATTCCCAAACAGGGTGCCTCCAGCTGTTGCAAAACTCCCAGCATGCCTGGACAGTCAACGGCTGTCCGACAATACTGGGAGTTGTTTTGCAACAGCTGGAGGCTCCGTTCTGGAAACAGTGGCGTACCAGACGTTTTTCATTTTTATTGGGGAGGGGAGGGGGGCTGTGTAGGGGTATGTGTATATGTAGTGTTTTTTACTTTTTATTTTATTTTTTGTGTTAGTGTAGTGTAGTGTTTTTAGGGTACAGTCACACGGGCGGGGGTTACAGTAGTTTCTCGCTGGCAATTTGAGCTGCAGCAGAAAGTTTGCGGCAGCTCAAATTTGCAGCCAGATACTTACTGTAATCCTCCGCCCATGTGAGTGTACCCTGTACGTTCACATTGGGGGGGGGGGGACATCCAGCTGTTGCATAACTACAACTCCCAGCATGCCCGTTGGCTGTCGGTGACTGCTGAGAGTTGCAGTTTTGCAACAGCTGTAGGCACACTGGTTATGTATCACTGAGTTTGTGACCTAACTCAGTGTTTCACAACCAGTGTGCCTCCAGCTGTTGCAAAACTACAACTCCCAGCATGTACGGTGCATGGTGTACGGTGACTGCTGAGAGTTGTAGTTTGCAACAGCTGGAGGCACACCGGTCGTGAAACACTGAGTTAGGTAAAAAAAAAACTCTGAGTTTCACAACCACTGTGCCTTCAGCTGTTGCAAAACTACAACTCTCAGCAGTCACCGACAGCCAACGGGCATGCTGGGAGTTGTAGTTATGCAACCAGCAGATGCACCACTACAACTCCCAGCATGCACTTTAGCTGTTTGTGCAAGCTGGGAGTTGTAGTTATACAACAGCTGAAGGTACACTTTTCCATAGAAAGAATGTGCCTCCAGCTGTTGCAAAACCATAAGTCCCAGCATGCCCATAAGGGAATGCTGGGAGTTGTGGTGGTCTGCCTCCTGCTGTTGCATAACTACAGCTCCCAGCATGCCCTTTTTGCATGCTGGGATCTGTTGCTAAGCAACAGCAGGAGGCTGTCACTCACCTCCAACGATCCTCGCCGCACAGGTCAGTCCCTCGTCGTCTCCGCCGCCGCAGCTGCTCCTGGGGCCCCGATCCCAACAGGGGCGCCGGGGATCGGGGTCCCCAGCACCCGGGGTGCACGTCCCGCACCCGCTCACGTCCTCCGGAAGAGGGGCGGAGCGGGTGTGGGAGTGACGCCCGCAGCAGGCGCCCTGATTGGTCGGCCGGTAATCCGGCCGACGAATCAGGGCGATCGTGAGGTGGCACCAGTGCCACCTCACCCCTGCAGGCTCTGGCTGTTCGGGGCCGTCAGAGACGGCCCCGAACAGCCAGTAATTCCGGGTCACCGGGTCACTGGAGACCCGATTGACCCGGAATCGCCGCAGATCGCTGGACTGAATTGTCCAGCGATCTGCGGCGATCGCCGACATGGGGGGACATAATGACCCCCCTGGGCGATATGCCGGGATGCCTGCTGAACGATTTCAGCAGGCATCCGGCTCCGGTCCCCAACCGGCTAGCGGTGGGGGCCGGAATTCCCACGGGCGTATGGATACGCCCTCGGTCCTTAAGGACTCGGCATGCAGGGCGTATCCATACGCCCTATGTCCTGAAGAGGTTAATGCTATCCTATAAAGAAGATGAGGACATTTCTTTCTTTTGGACGTTTAGCAGCATCCATATTTTTGACTTTGCTCGGACTGTCTTAGGGCTGTGGGATGGTCAATATTGATTTCAGATAGGATTGAACATCTGCTTTTTGGTATGAAAAGCTTAAAATTTAGGGGAAAAAAAGGCACTGCTGAGATTTGAACTCAGGATCTCCTGTTTACTAGACAGGCGCTTTAACCAACTAAGCCACAGCACCACATGAAGTCCAGCAGAAAAGCCAGAAAATGGGAATTTCTTACGCAATGATTCAAATTTCTACTAAATGTTGTGCATTGATGGAGTGGTTGCAGCTTGCATTTTTTCACCAACTTGGAGTTACGGTCCCCTCAGCCAGTGCCTGATCTGTGACCTTCAATAAAAATGCAGCAAAAAACTTTTTGACCCTGTTCTCAGAATCTATCACCTGGAGGTAGGGACTTATGTAGACGAGGTGGCCGAGTGGTTAAGGCGATGGACTGCTAATCCATTGTGCTCTGCATGCATGGGTTCAAATCCCATCCTCGTCGGTTTCTTCTACCTTTGCAGCTTGCCTAGTAGATTCTTTGCAACTTGCCTTGTAGATTCTTTATTGTCAGCATATGCAGTGGATGCTGCCACCATGGCAGTTTTCTATTTTTGATTCAGAAACGTGCCTCATGTGACCTATCAACCTGGCATTAGTAATCCTGCATTGTTTTTCCATTTCTCTTGCATGGTGCTTAATACTATCCAATAAAGAAGATGAGGACATTTCCTTCTTTTGGGCATTCAGCCAGCATACATATTTTTGACTTTGCTCAGACATTCTTAGGACTGTGGGATAGACAAGTTTGAAGTCACATATGATTGAACGTCTTCTTCTTGGTATGAAAAGCTCAAAATTGCAAAGAAAGAAAGGAACTGCTGAGATTCGAACTCAGGATCTCCTGTTTACAAGACAGGCGCTTTAACCAACTAAGCCACAGCGCCATGACAACCCTTGCCTAAAAGTCAGAAAATGGGAATTGCTATGCAATGATTAAAATGTATACAAAATGCTGTATATTGACGGAGCAGTTGCAGCTTGCATTTTTTGAGTTACGGTCCATTCAGCCAGTGCTTAATATGTGACCTTCAATGAAAATGCAGCCAAAGACTTGTTGATCATGTTGTCAGAATGTCTCACCTGGAGTGGTTGCCTTTTAAAGACGAGGTGGCCGAGGGGTTAAGTCGATGGACGGCTAATCCATTGTGCTCTGCATGCCTTTTCCAACTTGGTATCTTGCTTTGTAGATTTTTTATTGTCTTTGCAGGCATGGGAGTTTTCTATTTCCAATCCAGAAGGGTGCGTTACGTGACCTACCAACCAGGCCTTAGAAATCCTGCCTTGTTTTCCAATTCCTCTTGCATGGTGCTTAATGCTATCCTATAAAGAAGATGAGGACATTTCTTTCTTTTGGACGTTTAGCAGCATCCATATTTTTGACTTTGCTCGGACTGTCTTAGGGCTGTGGGATGGTCAATATTGATTTCAGATAGGATTGAACATCTGCTTTTTGGTATGAAAAGCTTAAAATTTAGGGGGAAAAAAGGCACTGCTGAGATTTGATCTCAGGATCTCCTGTTTACTAGACAGGCGCTTTAACCAACTAAGCCACATCACCACATGAAGTCCAGCAGAAAAGCCAGAAAATGGGAATTTCTTACGCAATGATTCAAATTTCTACTAAATGTTGTGCATTGATGGAGTGGTTGCAGCTTGCATTTTTTCACCAACTTGGAGTTACGGTCCCCTCAGCCAGTGCCTGATCTGTGACCTTCAATAAAAATGCAGCAAAAAACTTTTTGACCCTGTTCTCAGAATCTATCACCTGGAGGTAGGGACTTATGTAGACGAGGTGGCCGAGTGGTTAAGGCGATGGACTGCTAATCCATTGTGCTCTGCATGCATGGGTTCAAATCCCATCCTCGTCGGTTCCTTCTACTTTTTACCACTTTGCAGCTTGCCTAGTAGATTCTTTGCAACTTGCCTTGTAGATTCTTTATTGTCAGCATATGCAGTGGATGCTGCCACCATGGCAGTTTTCTATTTTTGATTCAGAAACGTGCCTCATGTGACCTATCAACCTGGCATTAGTAATCCTGCATTGTTTTTCCATTTCTCTTGCATGGTGCTTAATACTATCCAATAAAGAAGATGAGGACATTTCCTTCTTTTGGGCATTCAGCCAGCATACATATTTTTGACTTTGCTCGGACATTCTTAGGACTGTAGGATAGACAAGTTTGAAGTCACATATGATTGAACGTCTACTTCTTGGTATGAAAAGCTCAAAATTGCAAAGAAAGAAAGGCACTGCTGAGATTCGAACTCAGGATCTCCTGTTTACAAGACAGGCGTTTTAACCAACTAAGCCACAGCGCCATGACAACCCTTGCCTTAAAGTCAGAAAATGGGAATTGCTATGCAATGATTATAATGTATACAAAATGCTGTATATTGACGGAGCAGTTGCAGCTTGCATTTTTTGAGTTACGGTCCATTCAGCCAGTGCTTAATATGTGACCTTCAATGAAAATGCAGCCAAAGACTTGTTGATCATGTTGTCAGAATGTCTCACCTGGAGTGGTTGCCTTTTAAAGACGAGGTGGCCGAGGGGTTAAGTCGATGGACGGCTAATCCAATGTGCTCTGCATGCCTTTTCCAACTTGGTATCTTGCTTTGAAGATTTTTTATTGTCTTTGCAGGCATGGGAGTTTTCTATTTCCAATCCAGAAGGGTGCGTTACGTGACCTATCAACCAGGCCTTAGAAATCCTGCCTTGTTTTCCAATTCCTCTTGCATGGTGCTTAATGCTATACTATAAAGAAGATGAGGACATTTCTTTCTTTTGGACGTTTAGCAGCATCCATATTTTTGACTTTGCTCGGACTGTCTTAGGGCTGTGGGATGGTCAATATTGATTTCAGATAGGATTGAACATCTGCTTTTTGGTATGAAAAGCTTAAAATTTAGGGGGAAAAAAGGCACTGCTGAGATTTGAACTCAGGATCTCCTGTTTACTAGACAGGCGCTTTAACCAACTAAGCCACAGCACCACATGAAGTCCAGCAGAAAAGCCAGAAAATGGGAATTTCTTACGCAATGATTCAAATTTCTACTAAATGTTGTGCATTGATGGAGTGGTTGCAGCTTGCATTTTTTCACCAACTTGGAGTTACGGTCCCCTCAGCCAGTGCCTGATCTGTGACCTTCAATAAAAATGCAGCAAAAAACTTTTTGACCCTGTTCTCAGAATCTATCACCTGGAGGAAGGGACTTATGTAGACGAGGTGGCCGAGTGGTTAAGGCGATGGACTGCTAATCCATTGTGCTCTGCATGCATGGGTTCAAATCCCATCCTCGTCGGTTCTTTTTACCACTTTGCAGCTTGCCTAGTAGATTCTTTGCAACTTGCCTTGTAGATTCTTTATTGTCAGCATATGCAGTGGATGCTCCCACCATGGCAGTTTTCTATTTTTGATTCAGAAACGTGCCTCATGTGACCTATCAACCTGGCATTAGTAATCCTGCATTGTTTTTCCATTTCTCTTTCATGGTGCTTAATACTATCCAATAAAGAAGATGAGGACATTTCCTTCTTTTGGGCATTCAGCCAGCATACATATTTTTGACTTTGCTCGGACATTCTTAGGACTGTGGGATAGACAAGTTTGAAGTCACATTTGATTGAACGTCTACTTCTTGGTATGAAAAGCTCAAAATTGCAAAGAAAGAAAGGCACTGCTGAGATTCGAACTCAGGATCTCCTGTTTACAAGACAGGCGCTTTAACCAACTAAGCCACAGCGCCATGACAACCAATGCCAAAAAGTCAGAAAGTCAGAAAGTCAGAAAGTCAGAAAATGGGAATTGCTATGCAATGATTAAAATGTCTACAAAATGCTGTATATTGACGGAGCAGTTGCAGCTTGCATTTTTTGAGTTACGGTCCATTCAGCCAGTGCTAAATATGTGACCTTCAATGAAAATGCAGCCAAAGACTTGTTGATCATGTTGTCAGAATGTCTCACCTGGAGTGGTTTACTTTTAAAGACGAGGTGGCCGAGGGGTTAAGTCGATGGACGGCTAATCCATTGTGCTCTGCATGCCTTTTCCAACTTTGGTATCTTGCTTTGTAGATTTTTTATTGTCTTTGCAGGCATGGGAGTTTTCTATTTCCAATCCAGAAGGGTGCGTTACGTGACCTACCAACCAGGCCTTAGAAATCCTGCCTTGTTTTCCAATTCCTCTTGCATGGTGCTTAATGCTATCCTATAAAGAAGATGAGGACATTTCTTTCTTTTGGGCGTTTAGCCAGCATCCATATTTTTGACTTTGCTCGGACTGTCTTAGGGCTGTGGGATGGACAATATTGATGTCAGATAGGATTGAACATCTGCTTTTTGGTATGAAAAGCTTAAAATTTAGGGGAAAAAAGGCACTGCTGAGATTTGAACTCAGGCTCTCCTGTTTACTAGACAGGCGCTTTAACCACCTAAGCCACAGCACCAAGTGAAGTCCAGCAGAAAAGCCAGAAAATGGGAATTTCTTACGCAATGATTCAAATTTCTACTAAATGTTGTGCATTGATGGAGTGGTTGCAGCTTGCATTTTTTCACCAACTTGGAGTTACGGTCCCCTCAGCTAGTGCCTGATCTGTGACCTTCAATAAAAATGCAGCAAAAAACTTTTTGACCCTGTTCTCAGGATCTATCACCTGGAGGTAGGGACTTATGTAGACGAGGTGGCCGAGTGGTTAAGGCGATGGACTGCTAATCCATTGTGCTCTGCATGCATGGGTTCAAATCCCATCCTCGTCGGTTTCTTCTACCTTTGCAGCTTGCCTAGTAGATTCTTTGCAACTTGCCTTGTAGATTCTTTATTGTCAGCATATGCAGTGGATGCTGCCACCATGGCAGTTTTCTATTTTTGATTCAGAAACGTGCCTCATGTGACCTATCAACCTGGCATTAGTAATCCTGCATTGTTTTTCCATTTCTCTTGCATGGTGCTTAATACTATCCAATAAAGAAGATGAGGACATTTCCTTCTTTTGGGCATTCAGCCAGCATACATATTTTTGACTTTGCTCAGACATTCTTAGGACTGTGGGATAGACAAGTTTGAAGTCACATATGATTGAACGTCTTCTTCTTGGTATGAAAAGCTCAAAATTGCAAAGAAAGAAAGGAACTGCTGAGATTCGAACTCAGGATCTCCTGTTTACAAGACAGGCGCTTTAACCATCTAAGCCACAGACCATGACAACCCTTGCCTAAAAGTCAGAAAATGGGAATTGCTATGCAATGATTAAAATGTATACAAAATGCTGTATATTGACGGAGCAGTTTCAGCTTGCATTTTTTGAGTTACGGTCCATTCAGCCAGTGCTTAATATGTGACCTTCAATGAAAATGCAGCCAAAGACTTGTTGATCATGTTGTCAGAATGTCTCACCTGGAGTGGTTGCCTTTTAAAGACGAGGTGGTCGAGGGGTTAAGTTGATGGACGGCTAATCCATTGTGCTCTGCATGCCTTTTCCAACTTGGTATCTTGCTTTGAAGATTTTTTATTGTCTTTGCAGGCATGGGAGTTTTCTATTTCCAATCCAGAAGGGTGCGTTACGTGACCTATCAACCAGGCCTTAGAAATCCTGCCTTGTTTTCCAATTCCTCTTGCATGGTGCTTAATGCTATCCTATAAAGAAGATGAGGACATTTCTTTCATTTGGACGTTTAGCCAGCATCCATATTTTTGACTTTGCTCGGACTGTCTTAGGGCTGTGGGATGGTCAATATTGATGTCAGATAGTATTGAACATCTGCTTTTTGGTATGAAAAGCTTAAAATTTAGGGGGAAAAAAAAGGCACTGCTGAGATTTGAACTCAGGATCTCCTGTTTACTAGACAGGCGCTTTAACCAACTAAGCCACAGCACCACATGAAGTCCAGCAGAAAAGCCAGAAAATGGGAATTTGTTACGCAATGATTCAAATTTCTACTTAATGTTGTGCATTGATGGAGTGGTTGCAGCTTGCATTTTTTCACCAACTTGGAGTTACGGTCCCCTCAGCCAGTGCCTGATCTGTGACCTTCAATAAAAATGCAGCAAAAAACTTTTTGACCCTGTTCTCAGAATTTATCACCTGGAGGTAGGGACATATGTAGACGAGGTGGCCGAGTGGTTAAGGTGATGGACTGCTAATCCATTGTGCTCTGCATGCATGGGTTCAAATCCCATCCTCGTCGGTTTCTTTTACTTTTTACCACTTTGCAGCTTGCCTAGTAGATTCTTTGCAACTTGCCTTGTAGATTCTTTATTGTCAGCATATGCAGTGGATGCTCCCACCATGGCAGTTTTCTATTTTTGATTCAGAAACGTGCCTCATGTGACCTATCAACCTGGCATTAGTAATCCTGAATTGTTTTTCCATTTCTCTTTCATGGTGCTTAATACTATCCAATAAAGAAGATGAGGACATTTCCTTCTTTTGGGCATTCAGCCAGCAGACATATTTTTGACTTTGCTCGGACATTCTTAGGACTGTGGGATAGACAAGTTTGAAGTCACATATGATTGAACGTCTACTTCTTGGTATGAAAAGCTCAAAATTGCAAAGAAAGAAAGGAACTGCTGAGATTCGAACTCAGGATCTCCTGTTTACAAGACAGGCACTTTAACCAACTAAGCCACAGCGCCATGACAAACAATGCCAAAAAGTCAAAAAGTCAGAAAATCAGAAAGTCAGAAAATGGGAATTGCTATGCAATGATTAAAATGTCTACAAAATGCTGTATATTGACGGAGCAGTTGCAGCTTGCATTTTTTGAGTTACGGTCCATTCAGCCAGTGCTTAATATGTGACCTTCAATGAAAATGCAGCCAAAGACTTGTTGATCATGTTGTCAGAATGTCTCACCTGGAGTGGTTGCCTTTTAAAGACGAGGTGGCCGAGGGGTTAAGTCGATGGACGGCTAATCCATTGTGCTCTGCATGCCTTTTCCAACTTGGTATCTTGCTTTGAAGATTTTTTATTGTCTTTGCAGGCATGGGAGTTTTCTATTTCCAATCCAGAAGGGTGCGTTACGTGACCTATCAACCAGGCCTTAGAAATCCTGCCTTGTTTTCCAATTCCTCTTGCATGGTGCTTAATGCTATCCTATAAAGAAGATGAGGACATTTCTTTCTTTTGGACGTTTAGCCAGCATCCATATTTTTGACTTTGCTCGGACTGTCTTAGGGCTGTGGGATGGTCAATATTGATGTCAGATAGGATTGAACATCTGCTTTTTGGTATGAAAAGCTTAAAATTTAGGGGAAAAAAATAAGGCACTGCTGAGATTTGAACTCAGGATCTCCTGTTTACTAGACAGGCGCTTTAACCAACTAAGCCACAGCACCACATGAAGTCCAGCAGAAAAGCCAGAAAATGGGAATTTCTTACGCAATGATTCAAATTTCTACTTAATGTTGTGCATTGATGGAGTGGTTGCAGCTTGCATTTTTTCACCAACTTGGAGTTACGGTCCCCTCAGCCAGTGCCTGATCTGTGACCTTCAATAAAAATGCAGCAAAAAACTTTTTGACCCTGTTCTCAGAATCTATCACCTGGAGGTAGGGACTTATGTAGACGAGGTGGCCGAGTGGTTAAGGCGATGGACTGCTAATCCATTGTGCTCTGCATGCATGGGTTCAAATCCCATCCTCGTCGGTTTCTTCTACTTTTTACCACTTTGCAGCTTGCCTAGTAGATTCTTTGCAACTTGCCTTGTAGATTCTTTATTGTCAGCATATGCAGTGGATGCTCCCACCATGGCAGTTTTCTATTTTTGATTCAGAAACGTGCCTCATGTGACCTATCAACCTGGCATTAGTAATCCTGCATTGTTTTTCCATTTCTCTTGCATGGTGCTTAATACTATCCAATAAAGAAGATGAGGACATTTCCTTCTTTTGGGCATTCAGCCAGCATACATATTTTTGACTTTGCTCGGACATTCTTAGGACTGTGGGATAGACAAGTTTGAAGTCACATATGATTGAACGTCTACTTCTTGGTATGAAAAGCTCAAAATTGCAAAGAAAGAGAGGCACTGCTGAGATTCGAACTCAGGATCTCCTGTTTACAAGACAGGCGCTTTAACCAACTAAGCCACAGCGCCATGACAACCAATGCCAAAAAGTCAGAAAGTCAGAAAATGGGAATTGCTATAAAATGATTAAAATGTCTACAAAATGCTGTATATTGACAGAGCAGTTGCAGCTTGCATTTTTTGAGTTACGGTCCATTCAGCCAGTGCTTAATATGTGACCTTCAATGAAAATGCAGCCAAAGACTTGTTGATCATGTTGTCAGAATGTCTCACCTGGAGTGGTTGCCTTTTAAAGACGAGGTGGCCGAGGGGTTAAGTCGATGGACGGCTAATCCATTGTGCTCTGCATGCCTTTTCCAACTTGGTATCTTGCTTTGTAGATTTTTTATTGTCTTTGCAGGCATGGGAGTTTTCTATTTCCAATCCAGAAGGGTGCGTTACGTGACCTATCAACCAGGCCTTAGAAATCCTGCTTTGTTTTCCAATTCCTCTTGCATGGTGCTCAATGCTATCCTATAAAGAAGATGAGGACATTTCTTTCTTTTGGGCGTTTAGCCAGCATCCATATTTTTGACTTTGCTCGGACTGTCTTAGGGCTGTGGGATGGACAATATTGATGTCAGATAGGATTGAACATCTGCTTTTTGGTATGAAAAGCTTAAAATTTAGGGGAAAAAAAGGCACTGCTGAGATTTGAACTCAGGATCTCCTGTTTACTAGACAGGCGCTTTAACCACCTAAGCCACAGCACCAAGTGAAGACCAGCAGAAAAGCCAGAAAATGGGAATTTCATACGCAATGATTCAAATTTCTACTAAATGTTGTGCATTGATGGAGTGGTTGCAGCTTGCATTTTTTCACCAACTTGGAGTTACGGTCCCCTCAGCCAGTGCCTGATCTGTGACCTTCAATAAAAATGCAGCAAAAAACTTTTTGACCCTGTTCTCAGAATCTATCACCTGGAGGTACGGACTTATGTAGACGAGGTGGCCGAGTGGTTAAGGCGATGGACTGCTAATCCATTGTACTCTGCATGCATGGGTTCAAATCCCATCCTCGTCGGTTTCTTCTACTTTTTACCACTTTGCAGCTTGCCTAGTAGATTCTTTGCAACTTGCCTTGTAGATTCTTTATTGTCAGCATATGCAGTGGATGCTGCCACCATGGCAGTTTTCTATTTTTGATTCAGAAACGTGCCTCATGTGACCTATCAACCTGGCATTAGTAATCCTGCATTGTTTTTCCATTTCTCTTGCATGGTGCTTAATACTATCCAATAAAGAAGATGAGGACATTTCCTTCTTTTGGGCATTCAGCCAGCATACATATTTTTGACTTTGCTCGGACATTCTTAGGACTGTGGGATAGACAAGTTTGAAGTCACATATGATTGAACGTCTACTTCTTGGTATGAAAAGCTCAAAATTGCAAAGAAAGAAAGGAACTGCTGAGATTCGAACTCAGGATCTCCTGTTTACAAGACAGGCGCTTTAACCATCTAAGCCACAGGGCCATGACAACCCTTGTCTAAAAGTCAGAAAATGGGAATTGCTATGCAATGATTAAAATGTCTACAAAATGCTGTATATTGACGGAGCAGTTGCAGCTTGCATTTTTTGAGTTACGGTCCATTCAGCCAGTGCTTAATATGTGACCTTCAATGAAAATGCAGCCAAAGACTTGTTGATCATGTTGTCAGAATGTCTCACCTGGAGTGGTTGCCTTTTAAAGACGAGGTGGCCGAGGGGTTAAGTCGATGGACGGCTAATCCATTGTGCTCTGCATGCCTTTTCCAACTTGGTATCTTGCTTTGTAGATTTTTTATTGTCTTTGCAGGCATGGGAGTTTTCTATTTCCAATCCAGAAGGGTGCGTTACGTGACCTATCAACCAGGCCTTAGAAATCCTGCCTTGTTTTCCAATTCCTCTTGCATGGTGCTTAATGCTATCCTATAAAGAAGATGAGGACATTTCTTTCTTTTGGGCGTTTAGCCAGCATCCATATTTTTGACTTTGCTCGGACTGTCTTAGGGCTGTGGGATGGACAATATTGATGTCAGATAGGATTGAACATCTGCTTTTTGGTATGAAAAGCTTAAAATTTAGGGGAAAAAAAGGCACTGCTGAGATTTGAACTCAGGATCTCCTGTTTACTAGACATCTGAAAAGAGCAAAAGAAGGAAAGACCGACGGAAAGGCGCCTAGTGTGATACCGTTGATGACAGGTGGGAGGGGTTAGTCGAAGAGTAGATGATGGGTGCTCACCTTGAGCGAGCAAAAAACTCGCATGTAGACCCACAGTGGGGTTAGTGGTATGGATAATAGTCCACCGGATACAGCTGCTAAGCCCAAGGTACAGGACAGGACTAGCCAGTCCTGGATAGATATGCAGTGGTAAGGAAGAAAAAAAACCTTTTTCAAAGGGCGCTGCTGTTGTCCTGGTGAGATGAAGATGAAAAGTCCGAGGCAGAAGTATTTTGCAAGATATAGCTTCTTTATTGGTGTAGAATCATAGCAAGCAGGGATACAGGCTAGATAACGCGTTTCGGGGGACAGCGCCCCCTTCTTCAGATCAGTGATAACAACTGGTGGTGCTTACATGGTATATATACACTTAAAATGGGCGCCAAACATAAGGGGGAGGGGCTACAGTAAACAGGGGCACATACTGTAAAGGCATGATAAATACATCAAAATAGACATGTAAATCATGAAAACCTATTCTGACACATAGAACAGCCTGATGAAATGGAGCTATTACAAAAACTCTAAATAAAATCATTGGTGAACAGTAGGTAATATGCGCGCATCTGGAGCCGCTGGCCGCAGCTCCGGAGTGTGCGGCGGAAGTGGCCGTTGCTACAGACGCATATCCATGCAGTCTGTCGGAAGCGTCCGGCCAGAGAGCGTTGCCCGGGAGACGCACGACGCGCAGAGGCGCAGCGCGTCACGGGCAGCGCTCAGGAGGCCGGCTCACCCGTGATGACAGGCACTGAAGTCCCTCGCTGGAACCCACAGGAGGGAAAATATCAGGATGATAGTATATGATGACTATGCAGTGGTAGTTAGTGTGTATAGACGTCAATAAAAGTGTCACTGAATATGGACATCTTGAACTAGAGCCAGTGATGTGGCAATGAGAAAAATGGGGGGGGGGGGGGTTTAAGGGGTGGAGGGAAAGTAATAAGGGGGGGGGAACTATGGGCAGAAACAGAAAAACGATCTATGATGGTAGAAAAATAAAATAAAATAAAATAAAATAAAAATAAAAATAAAAATAAAATTAAAAATAAAAATAAAAATAAATAAAAATAAAAATAAAAATAAAAATAAAATTAAAATAAAAATTAAAATAAAATTAAAATTAAAATTAGAATGAAAATAAAATATATATATGGCAAATGTAACAGCCGGCTATGACACTAAAAAATAGTGGGGGGGAAAACCAAAGTAATTATGAATGTATATTGTGGGGGGGGGGGGAAGAAGGGAGGGAGAGAGAGATGGGGCAATGGGCAGAGACAGAAAATGAGGTGAGATAAATAAGAAATAGAGATAAAAATGAGAATAAAAATATTATTATTAGGAAAAATGCATAGAAAATATATAAATATAATGTGTATAGTAGTGATGCCTCACAAATTGCACTCAATCATCTCATTCAGTCCACTGGGTGAGAGAGTCTGGAGACAATGAATCCAAAAATTCTCCCTGCGTCTCAGGGTGCTGTATCTGTGGGACTGATCACTGCTGATGTGTTCAATTGGAGTTGCAGTGATGGAGTTAAAGTCTTTTGCATGAGCTTCAGTCAGGTGGCGGGATACGCTATGCAACAGGAAACCATTAGCAGTGTTGCTGCGATGCTTGTTGATGCGTTCCCTAAAGCAACGAATTGTGCGCCCCACATATTGTAGTCCGCATGGGCATTGTAGCAGGTATACAACGTATTTGGTGCTGCAGGTAATGTGGGTTTTGATGGGATATGTAGTCTTGGTAGAAGTGGAGGAGAAAGAGGTACATTTGTGTTTAATAACGGCACAACATTTGCATCTGGGGAGGCCGCACTTGAAACACCCTGTGATGGAAAGAAAACCGGTACTAACGCACTTGTTTGTCTGAGGTTTTAACTTGCTGGGAGCTACTATATTCCGAATAGTACGACCTCTTCTGAAGGTAAGGGAAGGTTTGGTAGGTAACAATGGTCCCAAGTGTTGATCCTTAAGAAGGATGGGCCAATGGGAACTCAGAATGTTCCTGATTTTTGTGTGTTCCCGGCTGAAAGTGGTGATGAAATTAAGTGACCTATCGCCTATCTTGGTGTCGGCCTTAGGTTTAGGGACAAGGCAGTCCTTCTGAGTGAGAGTTTGTGCCCGGATGAAGGAGGACTGCACGAGGGAGTGGGGATACCCTTTAGCCCTAAATCTAGATTTAAGTATTTTGCTCTGTGACACAAAGTCTCTCTCACTCGTGCAGTTCCTTCTGATTCTCTTAAATTGACCGAAGGGTACGTTGCACAGCCATTTCTTGAAATGTCCGCTGCCAAAATCTAAATAGCTATTGCTGTCAACTTTTTTGAAAAAAGTTTTGGTGGTTAGATGGTCACTGTTATTGTGGGAGACCAAAACATCCAGGAATTCGGCGTGGTCCTGGAAGATGGTCTGGGTGAACTGAAGTGACCAGCTGTTAACGTTAAGGTCAGAGAGGAATTCCATAAGCAGAGAGACTTCGCCATTCCAGATTAAAAAGATGTCATCTATGTACCGTTGGTAGTACACGCAGTTCTTGAAAAGGGGGTGAGTATAGATGTGTTGTTCTTCGAACATCCCAACAAAGAGATTAGCGAAACTGGGGGCCATTTTGGACCCCATAGCGGTACCTTTGTGTTGCAGGTAAATCCGACCCAGAAATTCGAAGTAATTATGGGTCAGTATATATCTGAGACCTTCCAGAATAAATTCCTTCTGAGCAGTGGGCATTCCTGAATCTTTAGCCAGGAAGAAAGATACTGCCTGAATACCGAGTTCATGGTCGATTATGGTGTATAGTGATGTAATGTCCATGGTGACAAGTGTGTAATTCGATGACCATTCAAATTGTAGTATGGACTGGATGAAAGCTGTGGTGTCTTTGAGGTGAGAGGGGAGACTGGTAACATGTTTCTGAAGGAGAAGGTCAATGTAGTGGGAGAGGTTGGAGGATATAGAATTAATACCAGAGATGATCGGACGGCCCGGGGGCTGGGTGAGGTGCTTGTGGATTTTGGGGAGATAATAAAAAATGGGTGTAGATGGTTCTGTGATGATGAGGAAATCCTTTTCTGCTTTAGATAGGACACCTTGGGAGTGACCGATATTGACCAGTTTAGTGAGTTTGTCTTGGAAAGTTTTGGTAGGGTTGCTGGGGATCGGTTTGTAATATGTGGTATCAGTGAGAAGTCTGGTGGCTTCGCTGATATAGTCACTTCTGTTTAGAACAACAATGCCACCTCCCTTGTCTGCTGAACGGATAACGATGGTATTGTTAGAGGACAATGTCTTGAGAGCCGATTGTTCAGATGAGGATAGGTTGGATAAGTAATTAATCCGTTTATCATTCCTACACAGGGCGTCAAAGTCAGATTGCACCATTGTGGAGAAAGTGTCAATATGGCTGCCCTTTGCATGTAAGGGGTAGAATGTGGATTTCGGGCGTAGGTCGGTATGGATGGGGGGAGGTGATAATATGGAGGCGGGGTGGGTCTCAATATTGGCAGTGGTATGGCCATTGGCTTCTTTGAGAGCAAAGAATCTTTGAATCGTGATTTTGCGAATGAATTTGTTGAGATCCAGAAACAATTCAAAACTATTGGTTTTGTTGGTAGGACAGTAGGAAAGCCCCTTTTTAAGGACTTGGAGTTCAATTTCTGTGAAAACATAACTGGAAAGGTTGAAAATTTTAACCATATTCAGTTCATTTTCTTTTTGGTGTCTGATTCTCTTTTCTTCTTTCCTCTCCCTTCTGTTACGGCCTCCTCTGCATCCCCTCTTTCTGGAAGCTTTCTTTTTAGGCCCAGGGGTGGTGCAATGTGGATCATCTCTAGTGGTGGTAGATCGTTGGGGTCCGATATTAAGGGAGGTATCAGGACTGCCTGGGGAAGGCCTAAAAAAACCGTTGTGTTGGTGTTGGGTGAGAGAGGTGATGGGAGAGCAGAGTCAGGTCGTGGTGAGTAGGATGGAGATGAATTGGCCGCTGGTGGGGTGCTAATGGGTGTAAAGAACTGGTGTGTGGAAAGGCGTCTATGGGGAGTGGTGAGTAGATGAGGTTCAGACAGGGAGTCATCTGAGATGAGATCGGATGGGTATCTACCAGAAGGTAGAATGGGCGGTTTGTCGATAAGTTGATCCATAAGATCCATAAGATCTTGTGTAGGCATGTCATCTGTTGGTGATGGAGGGCTATTGATTAATGGTGGTGGTAAGGTGGATGACTGGATCTTAGTGGAAGAATGGGTTGGAAGTGTGGGTCCTGATGAGGACGCAGAGGGGTTGGATGGGGTGTGAGTGGAAGAAAGGGGGTGCAAAAAAGATGGGATAGGACCTGGTGTAGGCAGGGATGGTACAGGGACTGGTTTATGAGGACCTGAGTGAGCAGATAGCGATGTCAGAGGGGTATGGTTGTCATTGTAGGGTTGGGGGAGATGGAGACTCATTAATGGTGGAGGACGTGCTGTGTTAGATGAATAGATGAAATGGGATGGTGGCTGTGGGATAGAGCCATTGTCTGATCTGGCCGGGTGCACCAAACGGGGGGTGCGTGTGGAAGAGGAGGTGGACGGTTTACGTTTCTGTGAACGATGTGACGTGGAATGGAAGGTCCTGGAGCTGGATGAGGCTGCAGGATGGATGCGTGTAGCTGGTTGGTAAGGCTTCTTCATACGCGGGCGTTTGGCAGGGGGACCATTGGAGGGTGGTCTGTGTGTGCCATGTGGATAAGTGGTATTGGAAGGAGGGTTGGGATCAGCCTCACGTTTGTGGCGTGGTTTCAGCCAAAATTTAATGTTGTCTGTAGTGTAATCTGTACGATCTCTGGAAAGTTTAGTCATTTTTTTGGAAATGACTTCTCTCTCTATTTTCTGCATTTTGTTAGTGTGTGAAGTGTTCCATTGAATAAACTCAGATGTGTGTTTGAATGGTGACAGGGCATTGATAACCGTATCAATTTTATTTGAAATATCGTGAACTAGAGTGTCACGTTTTTCACAAAGTAGTGTAAGCAGTGTGTTGGAACAGATGCTGAGAGCAGTTTCCCATCTGTTGCAAAAACTAACATCGTTAGTAAAAGAGGCTGTTGGGCGTAATCGCAGTCCTCTGGGAACAATGTTTTCTTGTAGGTATATTGAAAGGAACGACCCATCAAGTTGGTGCTGGGTTTCCTCGAGCGAGAGTTTCTCAAGCTCGAAAAAGAGAGATCTCATTTGGTCAAAGTCAAAACTGGTAACAGTACCTTCGATGGGATCATTGGTGGTTGCTGAGTTCTGGTTGTTGTTGTTGTTGTTGGTAACCAAAGTGCGGAAAAGTGTTGCTCTTCTATTGAGCCTTGAGTCTTTCAAATCCATGGTAAAGTCAAAAACTTGATGCTTAGTGCAGGTGGACGCACCTCTGTAAGTCCGGTCAAAGGTAGAAGTCCGATGTGGATAGTCACAAACCAGTCGCCGCGGTCTTCAGATGGCACACCACTGCGGATGGCCTATAGTGGAAATCTGAAAAGAGCAAAAGAAGGAAAGACCGACGGAAAGGCGCCTAGTGTGATACCGTTGATGACAGGTGGGAGGGGTTAGTCGAAGAGTAGATGATGGGTGCTCACCTTGAGCGAGCAAAAAACTCGCATGTAGACCCACAGTGGGGTTAGTGGTATGGATAATAGTCCACCGGATACAGCTGCTAAGCCCAAGGTACAGGACAGGACTAGCCAGTCCTGGATAGATATGCAGTGGTAAGGAAGAAAAAAACCTTTTTCAAAGGGCGCTGCTGTTGTCCTGGTGAGATGAAGATGAAAAGTCCGAGGCAGAAGTATTTTGCAAGATATAGCTTCTTTATTGGTGTAGAATCATAGCAAGCAGGAATACAGGCTAGATAACGCGTTTCGGGGGACAGCGCCCCCTTCTTCAGATCAGTGATAACAACTGGTGGTGCTTACATGGTATATATACACTTAAAATGGGCGCCAAACATAAGGGGGAGGGGCTACAGTAAACAGGGGCACATACTGTAAAGGCATGATAAATACATCAAAATAGACATGTAAATCATGAAAACCTATTCTGACACATAGAACAGCCTGATGAAATGGAGCTATTACAAAAACTCTAAATAAAATCATTGGTGAACAGTAGGTAATATGCGCGCATCTGGAGCCGCTGGCCGCAGCTCCGGAGTGTGCGGCGGAAGTGGCCGTTGCTACAGACGCGTATCCATGCAGTCTGTCGGAAGCGTCCGGCCAGAGAGCGTTGCCCGGGAGACGCACGACGCGCAGAGGCGCAGCGCGTCACGGGCAGCGCTCAGGAGGCCGGCTCACCCGTGATGACAGGCACTGAAGTCCCTCGCTGGAACCCACAGGAGGGAAAATATCAGGATGATAGTATATGATGACTATGCAGTGGTAGTTAGTGTGTATAGACGTCAATAAAAGTGTCACTGAATATGGACATCTTGAACTAGAGCCAGTGATGTGGCAATGAGAAAAATGGGGGGGGGGGGGGGTTTAAGGGGTGGAGGGAAAGTAATAAGGGGGGGGGGAACTATGGGCAGAAACAGAAAAACGATCTATGATGGTAGAAAAATAAAATAAAATAAAATAAAATAAAATAAAAATAAAAATAAAAATAAAAATAAAATTAAAAATAAAAATAAAAATAAATAAAAATAAAAATAAAATAAAAATAAAAATAAAAATAAAATTAAAATTAAAATTAGAATGAAAATAAAATATATATATGGCAAATGTAACAGCCGGCTATGACACTAAAAAATAGTGGGGGGGAAAACCAAAGTAATTATGAATGTATATTGTGGGGGGGGGGGGGAAGGAGGGAGGGAGAGAGAGATGGGGCAATGGGCAGAGACAGAAAATGAGGTGAGATAAATAAGAAATAGAGATAAAAATGTGAATAAAAATATTATTATTAGGAAAAATGCATAGAAAATATATAAATATAATGTGTATAGTAGTGATGCCTCACAAATTGCACTCAATCATCTCATTCAGTCCACTGGGTGAGAGAGTCTGGAGACAATGAATCCAAAAATTCTCCCTGCGTCTCAGGGTGCTGTATCTGTGGGACTGATCACTGCTGATGTGTTCAATTGGAGTTGCAGTGATGGAGTTAAAGTCTTTTGCATGAGCTTCAGTCAGGTGGCGGGATACGCTATGCAACAGGAAACCATTAGCAGTGTTGCTGCGATGCTTGTTGATGCGTTCCCTAAAGCAACGAATTGTGCGCCCCACATATTGTAGTCCGCATGGGCATTGTAGCAGGTATACAACGTATTTGGTGCTGCAGGTAATGTGGGTTTTGATGGGATATGTAGTCTTGGTAGAAGTGGAGGAGAAAGAGGTACATTTGTGTTTAATAACGGCACAACATTTGCATCTGGGGAGGCCGCACTTGAAACACCCTGTGATGGAAAGAAAACCGGTACTAACGCACTTGTTTGTCTGAGGTTTTAACTTGCTGGGAGCTACTATATTCCGAATAGTACGACCTCTTCTGAAGGTAAGGGAAGGTTTGGTAGGTAACAATGGTCCCAAGTGTTGATCCTTAAGAAGGATGGGCCAATGGGAACTCAGAATGTTCCTGATTTTTGTGTGTTCCCGGCTGAAAGTGGTGATGAAATTAAGTGACCTATCGCCTATCTTGGTGTCGGCCTTAGGTTTAGGGACAAGGCAGTCCTTCTGAGTGAGAGTTTGTGCCCGGATGAAGGAGGACTGCACGAGGGAGTGGGGATACCCTTTAGCCCTAAATCTAGATTTAAGTATTTTGCTCTGTGACACAAAGTCTCTCTCACTCGTGCAGTTCCTTCTGATTCTCTTAAATTGTCCGAAGGGTACGTTGCACAGCCATTTCTTGAAATGTCCGCTGCCAAAATCTAAATAGCTATTGCTGTCAACTTTTTTGAAAAAAGTTTTGGTGGTTAGATGGTCACTGTTATTGTGGGAGACCAAAACATCCAGGAATTCGGCGTGGTCCTGGAAGATGGTCTGGGTGAACTGAAGTGACCAGCTGTTAACGTTAAGGTCAGAGAGGAATTCCATAAGCAGAGAGACTTCGCCATTCCAGATTAAAAAGATGTCATCTATGTACCGTTGGTAGTACACGCAGTTCTTGAAAAGGGGGTGAGTATAGATGTGTTGTTCTTCGAACATCCCAACAAAGAGATTAGCGAAACTGGGGGCCATTTTGGACCCCATAGCGGTACCTTTGTGTTGCAGGTAAATCCGACCCAGAAATTCGAAGTAATTATGGGTCAGTATATATCTGAGACCTTCCAGAATAAATTCCTTCTGAGCAGTGGGCATTCCTGAATCTTTAGCCAGGAAGAAAGATACTGCCTGAATACCGAGTTCATGGTCGATTATGGTGTATAGTGATGTAATGTCCATGGTGACAAGTGTGTAATTCGATGACCATTCAAATTGTAGTATGGACTGGATGAAAGCTGTGGTGTCTTTGAGGTGAGAGGGGAGACTGGTAACATGTTTCTGAAGGAGAAGGTCAATGTAGTGGGAGAGGTTGGAGGATATAGAATTAATACTAGAGATGATCGGACGGCCCGGGGGCTGGGTGAGGTGCTTGTGGATTTTGGGGAGATAATAAAAAATGGGTGTAGATGGTTCTGTGATGATGAGGAAATCCTTTTCTGCTTTAGATAGGACACCTTGGGAGTGACCGATATTGACCAGTTTAATGAGTTTGTCTTGGAAAGTTTTGGTAGGGTTGCTGGGGATCGGTTTGTAATATGTGGTATCAGTGAGAAGTCTGGTGGCTTCGCTGATATAGTCACTTCTGTTTAGAACAACAATGCCACCTCCCTTGTCTGCTGAACGGATAACGATGGTATTGTTAGAGGACAATGTCTTGAGAGCCGATTGTTCAGATGAGGATAGGTTGGATAAGTAATTAATCCGTTTATCATTCCTACACAGGGCGTCAAAGTCAGATTGCACCATTGTGGAGAAAGTGTCAATATGGCTGCCCTTTGCATGTAAGGGGTAGAATGTGGATTTCGGGCGTAGGTCGGTATGGATGGGGGGAGGTGATAATATGGAGGCGGGGTGGGTCTCAATATTGGCAGTGGTATGGCCATTGGCTTCTTTGAGAGCAAAGAATCTTTGAATCGTGATTTTGCGAATGAATTTGTTGAGATCCAGAAACAATTCAAAACTATTGGTTTTGTTGGTAGGACAGTAGGAAAGCCCCTTTTTAAGGACTTGGAGTTCAATTTCTGTGAAAACATAACTGGAAAGGTTGAAAATTTTAACCATATTCAGTTCATTTTCTTTTTGGTGTCTGATTCTCTTTTCTTCTTTCCTCTCCCTTCTGTTACGGCCTCCTCTGCATCCCCTCTTTCTGGAAGCTTTCTTTTTAGGCCCAGGGGTGGTGCAATGTGGATCATCTCTAGTGGTGGTAGATCGTTGGGGTCCGATATTAAGGGAGGTATCAGGACTGCCTGGGGAAGGCCTAAAAAAACCGTTGTGTTGGTGTTGGGTGAGAGAGGTGATGGGAGAGCAGAGTCAGGTCGTGGTGAGTAGGATGGAGATGAATTGGCCGCTGGTGGGGTGCTAATGGGTGTAAAGAACTGGTGTGTGGAAAGGCGTCTATGGGGAGTGGTGAGTAGATGAGGTTCAGACAGGGAGTCATCTGAGATGAGATCGGATGGGTATCTACCAGAAGGTAGAATGGGCGGTTTGTCGATAAGTTGATCCATAAGATCCATAAGATCTTGTGTAGGCATGTCATCTGTTGGTGATGGAGGGCTATTGATTAATGGTGGTGGTAAGGTGGATGACTGGATCTTAGTGGAAGAATGGGTTGGAAGTGTGGGTCCTGATGAGGACGCAGAGGGGTTGGATGGGGTGTGAGTGGAAGAAAGGGGGTGCAAAAAAGATGGGATAGGACCTGGTGTAGGCAGGGATGGTACAGGGACTGGTTTATGAGGACCTGAGTGAGCAGATAGCGATGTCAGAGGGGTATGGTTGTCATTGTAGGGTTGGGGGAGATGGAGACTCATTAATGGTGGAGGACGTGCTGTGTTAGATGAATAGATGAAATGGGATGGTGGCTGTGGGATAGAGCCATTGTCTGATCTGGCCGGGTGCACCAAACGGGGGGTGCGTGTGGAAGAGGAGGTGGACGGTTTACGTTTCTGTGAACGATGTGACGTGGAATGGAAGGTCCTGGAGCTGGATGAGGCTGCAGGATGGATGCGTGTAGCTGGTTGGTAAGGCTTCTTCATACGCGGGCGTTTGGCAGGGGGACCATTGGAGGGTGGTCTGTGTGTGCCATGTGGATAAGTGGTATTGGAAGGAGGGTTGGGATCAGCCTCACGTTTGTGGCGTGGTTTCAGCCAAAATTTAATGTTGTCTGTAGTGTAATCTGTACGATCTCTGGAAAGTTTAGTCATTTTTTTGGAAATGACTTCTCTCTCTATTTTCTGCATTTTGTTAGTGTGTGAAGTGTTCCATTGAATAAACTCAGATGTGTGTTTGAATGGTGACAGGGCATTGATAACCGTATCAATTTTATTTGAAATATCGTGAACTAGAGTGTCACGTTTTTCACAAAGTAGTGTAAGCAGTGTGTTGGAACAGATGCTGAGAGCAGTTTCCCATCTGTTGCAAAAACTAACATCGTTAGTAAAAGAGGCTGTTGGGCGTAATCGCAGTCCTCTGGGAACAATGTTTTCTTGTAGGTATATTGAAAGGAACGACCCATCAAGTTGGTGCTGGGTTTCCTCGAGCGAGAGTTTCTCAAGCTCGAAAAAGAGAGATCTCATTTGGTCAAAGTCAAAACTGGTAACAGTACCTTCGATGGGATCATTGGTGGTTGCTGAGTTCTGGTTGTTGTTGTTGTTGTTGGTAACCAAAGTGCGGAAAAGTGTTGCTCTTCTATTGAGCCTTGAGTCTTTCAAATCCATGGTAAAGTCAAAAACTTGATGCTTAGTGCAGGTGGACGCACCTCTGTAAGTCCGGTCAAAGGTAGAAGTCCGATGTGGATAGTCACAAACCAGTCGCCGCGGTCTTCAGATGGCACACCACTGCGGATGGCCTATAGTGGAAATCTGAAAAGAGCAAAAGAAGGAAAGACCGACGGAAAGGCGCCTAGTGTGATACCGTTGATGACAGGTGGGAGGGGTTAGTCGAAGAGTAGATGATGGGTGCTCACCTTGAGCGAGCAAAAAACTCGCATGTAGACCCACAGTGGGGTTAGTGGTATGGATAATAGTCCACCGGATACAGCTGCTAAGCCCAAGGTACAGGACAGGACTAGCCAGTCCTGGATAGATATGCAGTGGTAAGGAAGAAAAAAACCTTTTTCAAAGGGCGCTGCTGTTGTCCTGGTGAGATGAAGATGAAAAGTCCGAGGCAGAAGTATTTTGCAAGATATAGCTTCTTTATTGGTGTAGAATCATAGCAAGCAGGAATACAGGCTAGATAACGCGTTTCGGGGGACAGCGCCCCCTTCTTCAGATCAGTGATAACAACTGGTGGTGCTTACATGGTATATATACACTTAAAATGGGCGCCAAACATAAGGGGGAGGGGCTACAGTAAACAGGGGCACATACTGTAAAGGCATGATAAATACATCAAAATAGACATGTAAATCATGAAAACCTATTCTGACACATAGAACAGCCTGATGAAATGGAGCTATTACAAAAACTCTAAATAAAATCATTGGTGAACAGTAGGTAATATGCGCGCATCTGGAGCCGCTGGCCGCAGCTCCGGAGTGTGCGGCGGAAGTGGCCGTTGCTACAGACGCGTATCCATGCAGTCTGTCGGAAGCGTCCGGCCAGAGAGCGTTGCCCGGGAGACGCACGACGCGCAGAGGCGCAGCGCGTCACGGGCAGCGCTCAGGAGGCCGGCTCACCCGTGATGACAGGCACTGAAGTCCCTCGCTGGAACCCACAGGAGGGAAAATATCAGGATGATAGTATATGATGACTATGCAGTGGTAGTTAGTGTGTATAGACGTCAATAAAAGTGTCACTGAATATGGACATCTTGAACTAGAGCCAGTGATGTGGCAATGAGAAAAATGGGGGGGGGGGGTTTAAGGGGTGGAGGGAAAGTAATAAGGGGGGGGGAACTATGGGCAGAAACAGAAAAACGATCTATGATGGTAGAAAAATAAAATAAAATAAAATAAAATAAAAATAAAAATAAAAATAAAATTAAAAATAAAAATAAAAATAAAAATAAATAAAAATAAAAATAAAATAAAAATAAAAATAAAATTAAAATTAAAATTAGAATGAAAATAAAATATATATATGGCAAATGTAACAGCCGGCTATGACACTAAAAAATAGTGGGGGGGAAAACCAAAGTAATTATGAATGTATATTGTGGGGGGGGGGGGAAGGAGGGAGGGAGAGAGAGATGGGGCAATGGGCAGAGACAGAAAATGAGGTGAGATAAATAAGAAATAGAGATAAAAATGTGAATAAAAATATTATTATTAGGAAAAATGCATAGAAAATATATAAATATAATGTGTATAGTAGTGATGCCTCACAAATTGCACTCAATCATCTCATTCAGTCCACTGGGTGAGAGAGTCTGGAGACAATGAATCCAAAAATTCTCCCTGCGTCTCAGGGTGCTGTATCTGTGGGACTGATCACTGCTGATGTGTTCAATTGGAGTTGCAGTGATGGAGTTAAAGTCTTTTGCATGAGCTTCAGTCAGGTGGCGGGATACGCTATGCAACAGGAAACCATTAGCAGTGTTGCTGCGATGCTTGTTGATGCGTTCCCTAAAGCAACGAATTGTGCGCCCCACATATTGTAGTCCGCATGGGCATTGTAGCAGGTATACAACGTATTTGGTGCTGCAGGTAATGTGGGTTTTGATGGGATATGTAGTCTTGGTAGAAGTGGAGGAGAAAGAGGTACATTTGTGTTTAATAACGGCACAACATTTGCATCTGGGGAGGCCGCACTTGAAACACCCTGTGATGGAAAGAAAACCGGTACTAACGCACTTGTTTGTCTGAGGTTTTAACTTGCTGGGAGCTACTATATTCCGAATAGTACGACCTCTTCTGAAGGTAAGGGAAGGTTTGGTAGGTAACAATGGTCCCAAGTGTTGATCCTTAAGAAGGATGGGCCAATGGGAACTCAGAATGTTCCTGATTTTTGTGTGTTCCCGGCTGAAAGTGGTGATGAAATTAAGTGACCTATCGCCTATCTTGGTGTCGGCCTTAGGTTTAGGGACAAGGCAGTCCTTCTGAGTGAGAGTTTGTGCCCGGATGAAGGAGGACTGCACGAGGGAGTGGGGATACCCTTTAGCCCTAAATCTAGATTTAAGTATTTTGCTCTGTGACACAAAGTCTCTCTCACTCGTGCAGTTCCTTCTGATTCTCTTAAATTGTCCGAAGGGTACGTTGCACAGCCATTTCTTGAAATGTCCGCTGCCAAAATCTAAATAGCTATTGCTGTCAACTTTTTTGAAAAAAGTTTTGGTGGTTAGATGGTCACTGTTATTGTGGGAGACCAAAACATCCAGGAATTCGGCGTGGTCCTGGAAGATGGTCTGGGTGAACTGAAGTGACCAGCTGTTAACGTTAAGGTCAGAGAGGAATTCCATAAGCAGAGAGACTTCGCCATTCCAGATTAAAAAGATGTCATCTATGTACCGTTGGTAGTACACGCAGTTCTTGAAAAGGGGGTGAGTATAGATGTGTTGTTCTTCGAACATCCCAACAAAGAGATTAGCGAAACTGGGGGCCATTTTGGACCCCATAGCGGTACCTTTGTGTTGCAGGTAAATCCGACCCAGAAATTCGAAGTAATTATGGGTCAGTATATATCTGAGACCTTCCAGAATAAATTCCTTCTGAGCAGTGGGCATTCCTGAATCTTTAGCCAGGAAGAAAGATACTGCCTGAATACCGAGTTCATGGTCGATTATGGTGTATAGTGATGTAATGTCCATGGTGACAAGTGTGTAATTCGATGACCATTCAAATTGTAGTATGGACTGGATGAAAGCTGTGGTGTCTTTGAGGTGAGAGGGGAGACTGGTAACATGTTTCTGAAGGAGAAGGTCAATGTAGTGGGAGAGGTTGGAGGATATAGAATTAATACCAGAGATGATCGGACGGCCCGGGGGCTGGGTGAGGTGCTTGTGGATTTTGGGGAGATAATAAAAAATGGGTGTAGATGGTTCTGTGATGATGAGGAAATCCTTTTCTGCTTTAGATAGGACACCTTGGGAGTGACCGATATTGACCAGTTTAGTGAGTTTGTCTTGGAAAGTTTTGGTAGGGTTGCTGGGGATCGGTTTGTAATATGTGGTATCAGTGAGAAGTCTGGTGGCTTCGCTGATATAGTAACTTCTGTTTAGAACAACAATGCCACCTCCCTTGTCTGCTGAACGGATAACGATGGTATTGTTAGAGGACAATGTCTTGAGAGCCGATTGTTCAGATGAGGATAGGTTGGATAAGTAATTAATCCGTTTATCATTCCTACACAGGGCGTCAAAGTCAGATTGCACCATTGTGGAGAAAGTGTCAATATGGCTGCCCTTTGCATGTAAGGGGTAGAATGTGGATTTCGGGCGTAGGTCGGTATGGATGGGGGGAGGTGATAATATGGAGGCGGGGTGGGTCTCAATATTGGCAGTGGTATGGCCATTGGCTTCTTTGAGAGCAAAGAATCTTTGAATCGTGATTTTGCGAATGAATTTGTTGAGATCCAGAAACAATTCAAAACTATTGGTTTTGTTGGTAGGACAGTAGGAAAGCCCCTTTTTAAGGACTTGGAGTTCAATTTCTGTGAAAACATAACTGGAAAGGTTGAAAATTTTAACCATATTCAGTTCATTTTCTTTTTGGTGTCTGATTCTCTTTTCTTCTTTCCTCTCCCTTCTGTTACGGCCTCCTCTGCATCCCCTCTTTCTGGAAGCTTTCTTTTTAGGCCCAGGGGTGGTGCAATGTGGATCATCTCTAGTGGTGGTAGATCATTGGGGTCCGATATTAAGGGAGGTATCAGGACTGCCTGGGGAAGGCCTAAAAAAACCGTTGTGTTGGTGTTGGGTGAGAGAGGTGATGGGAGAGCAGAGTCAGGTTGTTTATTTTATTTTATTTTATTTTTCTACCATCATAGATCGTTTTTCTGTTTCTGCCCATAGTTCCCCCCCCCTTATTACTTTCCCTCCACCCCTTAAACCCCCCCCCCCCCCCATTTTTCTCATTGCCACATCACTGGCTCTAGTTCAAGATGTCCATATTCAGTGACACTTTTATTGACGTCTATACACACTAACTACCACTGCATAGTCATCATATACTATCATCCTGATATTTTCCCTCCTGTGGGTTCCAGCGAGGGACTTCAGTGCCTGTCATCACGGGTGAGCCGGCCTCCTGAGCGCTGCCCGTGACGCGCTGCGCCTCTGCGCGTCGTGCGTCTCCCGGGCAACGCTCTCTGGCCGGACGCTTCCGACAGACTGCATGGATACGCGTCTGTAGCAACGGCCACTTCCGCCGCACACTCCGGAGCTGCGGCCAGCGGCTCCAGATGCGCGCATATTACCTACTGTTCACCAATGATTTTATTTAGAGTTTTTGTAATAGCTCCATTTCATCAGGCTGTTCTATGTGTCAGAATAGGTTTTCATGATTTACATGTCTATTTTGATGTATTTATCATGCCTTTACAGTATGTGCCCCTGTTTACTGTAGCCCCTCCCCCTTATGTTTGGCGCACATTTTAAGTGTATATATACCATGTAAGCACCACCAGTTGTTATCACTGATCTGAAGAAGGGGGCGCTGTCCCCCGAAACGCGTTATCTAGCCTGTATCCCTGCTTGCTATGATTCTACACCAATAAAGAAGCTATATCTTGCAAAATACTTCTGCCTCGGACTTTTCATCTTCATCTCACCAGGACAACAGCAGCGCCCTTTGAAAAAGGTTTTTTTCTTCCTTACCACTGTTTACCAGACAGGCGCTTTAACCACCTAAGCCACAGCGCCAAGTGAAGACCAGCAGAAAAGCCAGAAAATGGGAATTTCTTACGCAATGATTCAAATTTCTACTAAATGTTGTGCATTGATGGAGTGGTTGCAGCTTGCATTTTTTCAACAACTTGGAGTTACGGTCCCCTCAGCCAGTGCCTGATCTGTGACCTTCAATAAAAATGCAGCTATAAACTTTTTGACCCTGTTCTCAGAATCTATCACCTGGAGGTAGGGACTTATGTAGATGAGGTGGCCGAGTGGTTAAGGTGATGGACTGCTAATACATTGTGCTCTGCATGCATGGGTTCAAATCCCATCCTTGTCGGTTCCTTCTACTTTTTACCACTTTGCAGCTTGCCTAGTAGATTCTTTGCAACTTGCCTTGTAGATTCTTTATTGTCAGCATATGCAGTGGATGCTGCCACCATGGCAGTTTTCTATTTTTGATTCAGAAACGTGCCTCATGTGACCTATCAACCTGGCATTAGTAATCCTGCATTGTTTTTCCATTTCTCTTGCATGGTGCTTAATACTATCCAATAAAGAAGATGAGGACATTTCCTTCTTTTGGGCATTCAGCCAGCATACATATTTTTGACTTTGCTCGGACATTCTTAGGACTGTGGGATAGACAAGTTTGAAGTCACATATGATTGAACGTCTACTTCTTGGTATGAAAAGCTCAAAATTGCAAAGAAAGAAAGGAACTGCTGAGATTTGAACTCAGGATCTCCTGTTTACAAGACAGGCGCTTTAACCATCTAAGCCACAGGGCCATGACAACCCTTGTCTAAAAGTCAGAAAATGGGAATTGCTATGCAATGATTAAAATGTATACAAAATGCTGTATATTGACGGAGCAGTTGCAGCTTGCATTTTTTGAGTTACGGTCCATTCAGCCAGTGCTTAATATGTGACCTTCAATGAAAATGCAGCCAAAGACTTGTTGATCATGTTGTCAGAATGTCTCACCTGGAGTTGTTGCCTTTTAAAGACGAGGTGGCCGAGGGGTTAAGTCGATGGACGGCTAATCCATTGTGCTCTGCATGCCTTTTCCAACTTGGTATCTTGCTTTGAAGATTTTTTATTGTCTTTGCAGGCATGGGAGTTTTCTATTTCCAATCCAGAAGGGTGCGTTATGTGACCTATCAACCAGGCCTTAGAAATCCTGCCTTGTTTTCCAATTCCTCTTGCATGGTGCTTAATGCTATCCTATAAAGAAGATGAGGACATTTCTTTCTTTTGGACGTTTAGCCAGCATCCATATTTTTGACTTTGCTCGGACTGTCTTAGGGCTGTGGGATGGTCAATATTGATGTCAGATAGGATTGAACATCTGCTTTTTGGTATGAAAAGCTTAAAATTTAGGGGAAAAAAATAAGGCACTGCTGAGATTTGAACTCAGGATCTCCTGTTTACTAGACAGGCGCTTTAACCAACTAAGCCACAGCACCACATGAAGTCCAGCAGAAAAGCCAGAAAATGGGAATTTCTTACGCAATGATTCAAATTTCTACTTAATGTTGTGCATTGATGGAGTGGTTGCAGCTTGCATTTTTTCACCAACTTGGAGTTACGGTCCCCTCAGCCAGTGCCTGATCTGTGACCTTCAATAAAAATGCAGCAAAAAACTTTTTGACCCTGTTCTCAGAATCTATCACCTGGAGGTAGGGACTTATGTAGACGAGGTGGCCGAGTGGTTAAGGCGATGGACTGCTAATCCATTGTGCTCTGCATGCATGGGTTCAAATCCCATCCTCGTCGGTTTCTTCTACTTTTTACCACTTTGCAGCTTGCCTAGTAGATTCTTTGCAACTTGCCTTGTAGATTCTTTATTGTCAGCATATGCAGTGGATGCTCCCACCATGGCAGTTTTCTATTTTTGATTCAGAAACGTGCCTCATGTGACCTATCAACCTGGCATTAGTAATCCTGCATTGTTTTTCCATTTCTCTTTCATGGTGCTTAATACTATCCAATAAAGAAGATGAGGACATTTCTATCTTTTGGGCATTCAGCCAGCATACATATTTTTGACTTTGCTCGGACATTCTTAGGACTGTGGGATAGACAAGTTTGAAGTCACATATGATAGAACGTCTACTTCTTGGTATGAAAAGCTCAAAATTGCATAGAAAGAAAGGCACTGCTGAGATTTGAACTCAGGATCTCCTGTTTACAAGACAGGCGCTTTAACCAACTAAGCCACAGCGCCATGACAACCAATGCCAAAAAGTCAAAAAGTCAGAAAGTCAGAAAGTCAGAAAATGGGAATTGCTATGCAATGATTAAAATGTCTACAAAATGCTGTATATTGACGGAGCAGTTGCAGCTTGCATTTTTTGAGTTACGGTCCATTCAGCCAGTGCTTAATATGTGACTTTCAATGAAAATGCAGCCAAAGACTTGTTGATCATGTTGTCAGAATGTCTCACCTGGAGTGGTTGCCTTTTAAAGACGAGGTGGCCGAGGGGTTAAGTCGATGGACGGCTAATCCATTGTGCTCTGCATGCCTTTTCCAACTTGGTATCTTGCTTTGTACATTTTTTATTGTCTTTGCAGGCATGGGAGTTTTCTATTTCCAATCCAGAAGGGTGCATTACGTGACCTATCAACCAGGCCTTAGAAATCCTGCCTTGTTTTCCAATTCCTCTTGCATGGTGCTTAATGCTATCCTATAAAGAAGATGAGGACATTTCTTTCTTTTGGGCGTTTAGCCAGCATCCATATTTTTGACTTTGCTTGGACTGTCTTAGGGCTGTGGGATGGACAATATTGATGTCAGATAGGATTGAACATCTGCTTTTTGGTATGAAAAGCTTAAAATTTAGGGGGAAAAAAAGGCACTGCTGAGATTTGAACTCAGGATCTCCTGTTTACTAGACAGGCGCTTTAACCACCTAAGCCACAGCGCCAAGTGAAGACCAGCAGAAAAGCCAGAAAATCGGAATTTCATACGCAATGATTCAAATTTCTACTAAATGTTGTGCATTGATGGAGTGGTTGCAGCTTGCATTTTTTCACCAACTTGGAGTTACGGTCCCCTCAGCCAGTGCCTGATCTGTGACCTTCAATAAAAATGCAGCAAAAAGCTTTTTGACCCTGTTCTCAGAATCTATCACCTGGAGGTAGGGATTTACGTAGACGAGGTGGCCGAGTGGTTAAGGCGATGGACTGCTAATCCATTGTGCTCTGCATGCATGGGTTCAAATCCCATCCTGGTGGGTTCCTTCTACTTTTTACCACTTTGCAGCTTGCCTAGTAGATTCTTTGCAACTTGCCTTGTAGATTCTTTATTGTCAGCATATGCAGTGGATGCTGCCACCATGGCAGTTTTCTATTTTTGATTCAGAAACGTGCCTCATGTGACCTATCAACCTGGCATTAGTAATCCTGCATTGTTTTTCCATTTCTCTTGCATGGTGCTTAATACTATCCAATAAAGAAGATGAGGAGATTTCCTTCTTTTGGGCATTCAGCCAGCATACATATTTTTGACTTTGCTCGGACATTCTTAGGACTGTGGGATAGACAAGTTTGAAGTCACATATGATTGAACGTCTACTTCTTGATATGAAAAGCTCAAAATTGCAAAGAAAGAAAGGAACTGCTGAGATTCGAACTCAGGATCTTCTGTTTACAAGACAGGCCCTTTAACCATCTAAGCCACAGCACCATGACAACCCTTGCCTAAAAGTCAGAAAATGGGAATTGCTATGCAATGATTAAAATGTATACAAAATGCTGTATATTGACGGAGCAGTTGCAGCTTGCATTTTTTGAGTTACGGTCCATTCAGCCAGTGCTTAATATGTGACCTTCAATGAAAATGCAGCCAAAGACTTGTTGATCATGTTGTCAGAATGTCTCACCTGGAGTGGTTGCCTTTTAAAGACGAGGTGGCCGAGGGGTTAAGTCGATGGACGGCTAATCCATTGTGCTCTGCATGCCTTTTCCAACTTGGTATCTTGCTTTGAAGATTTTTTATTGTCTTTGCAGGCATGGGAGTTTTCTATTTCCAATCCAGAAGGGTGCGTTACGTGACCTATCAACCAGGCCTTAGAAATCCTGCCTTGTTTTCCAATTCCTCTTGCATGGTGCTTAATGCTATCCTATAAAGAAGATGAGGACATTTCTTTCTTTTGGACGTTTAGCCAGCATCCATATTTTTGACTTTGCTCGGACTGTCTTAGGGCTGTGGGATGGTCAATATTGATGTCAGATAGGATTGAACATCTGCTTTTTGGTATGAAAAGCTTAAAATTTAGGGGAAAAAAAAAAGGCACTGCTGAGATTTGAACTCAGGATCTCCTGTTTACTAGACAGGCGCTTTAACCAACTAAGCCACAGCACCACCTGAAGTCCCGCAGAAAAGCCAGAAAATGGGAATTTCTTACGCAATGATTCAAATTTCTACTTAATGTTGTGCATTGATGGAGTGGTTGCAGCTTGCATTTTTTCACCAACTTGGAGTTACGGTCCCCTCAGCCAGTGCCTGATCTGTGACCTTCAATAAAAATGCAGCAAAAAACTTTTTGACCCTGTTCTCAGAATCTATCACCTGGAGGTAGGGACTTATGTAGACGAGGTGGCCGAGTGGTTAAGGCGATGGACTGCTAATCCATTGTGCTCTGCATGCATGGGTTCAAATCCCAACCTCGTCGGTTTCTTCTACTTTTTACCACTTTGCAGCTTGCCTAGTAGATTCTTTGCAACTTGCCTTGTAGATTCTTTATTGTCAGCATATGCAGTGGATGCTCCCACCATGGCAGTTTTCTATTTTTGATTCCGAAACGTGCCTCATGTGACCTATCAACCTGGCATTAGTAATCCTGCATTGTTTTTCCATTTCTCTTTCATGGTGCTTAATACTATCCAATAAAGAAGATGAGGACATTTCCTTCTTTTGGGCATTCAGCCAGCATACATATTTTTGACTTTGCTCGGACATTCTTAGGACTGTGGGATAGACAAGTTTGAAGTCACATATGATTGAACGTCTACTTCTTGGTATGAAAAGCTCAAAATTGCAAAGAAAGAAAGGCACTGCTATGATTCGAACTCAGGATCTCCTGTTTACAAGACAGGAGCTTTAACCAACTAAGCCACAGCGCCATGACAACCAATGCCAAAAAGTCAAAAAGTCAGAAAGTCAGAAAGTCAGAAAATGGGAATTGCTATGCAATGATTAAAATGTCTACAAAATGCTGTATATTGACGGAGCAGTTGCAGCTTGCATTTTTTGAGTTACGGTCCATTCAGCCAGTGCTTAATATGTGACCTTCAATGAAAATGCAGCCAAAGACTTGTTGATCATGTTGTCAGAATGTCTCACCTGGAGTGGTTGCCTTTTAAAGACGAGGTGGCCGAGGGGTTAAGTCGATGGACGGCTAATCCATTGTGCTCTGCATGCCTTTTCCAACTTGGTATCTTGCTTTGAAGATTTTTTATTGTCTTTGCAGGCATGGGAGTTTTCTATTTCCAATCCAAAAGGGTGCGTTACGTGACCTATCAACCAGGCCTTAGAAATCCTGCCTTGTTTTCCAATTCCTCTTGCATGGTGCTTAATGCTATCCTATAAAGAAGATGAGGACATTTCTTTCTTTTGGACGTTTAGCAGCATCCATATTTTTGACTTTGCTCGGACTGTCTTAGGGCTGTGGGATGGTCAATATTGATTTCAGATAGGATTGAACATCTGCTTTTTGGTATGAAAAGCTTAAAATTTAGGGGGAAAAAAGGCACTGCTGAGATTTGAACTCAGGATCTCCTGTTTACTAGACAGGCGCTTTAACCAACTAAGCCACAGCACCACATGAAGTCCAGCAGAAAAGCCAGAAAATGGGAATTTCTTACGCAATGATTCAAATTTCTACTAAATGTTGTGCATTGATGGAGTGGTTGCAGCTTGCATTTTTTCACCAACTTGGAGTTACGGTCCCCTCAGCCAGTGCCTGATCTGTGACCTTCAATAAAAATGCAGCAAAAAACTTTTTGACCCTGTTCTCAGAATCTATCACCTGGAGGTGGGACTTATGTAGACGAGTTGGCCGAGTGGTTAAGGCGATGGACTGCTAATCCATTGTGCTCTGCATGCATGGGTTCAAATCCCATCCTCGTCGGTTCCTTCTACTTTTTACCACTTTGCAGCTTGCCTAGTAGATTCTTTGCAACTTGCCTTGTAGATTCTTTATTGTCAGCATATGCAGTGGATGCTGCCACCATGGCAGTTTTCTATTTTTGATTCAGAAACGTGCCTCATGTGACCTATCAACCTGGCATTAGTAATCCTGCATTGTTTTTCCATTTCTCTTGCATGGTGCTTAATACTATCCAATAAAGAAGATGAGGAGATTTCCTTCTTTTGGGCATTCAGCCAGCATACATATTTTTGACTTTGCTCGGACATTCTTAGGACTGTGGGATAGACAAGTTTGAAGTCACATATGATTGAACGTCTACTTCTTGGTATGAAAAGCTCAAAATTGCAAAGAAAGAAAGGAACTGCTGAGATTCGAACTCAGGATCTCCTGTTTACAAGACAGGCGCTTTAACCATCTAAGCCACAGCGCCATGACAACCCTTGGCTAAAAGTCAGAAAATGGGAATTGCTATGCAATGATTAAAATGTCTACAAAATGCTGTATATTGACGGAGCAGTTGCAGCTTGCATTTTTTGAGTTACGGTCCATTCAGCCAGTGCTTAATATGTGACCTTCAATGAAAATGCAGCCAAAGACTTGTTGATCATGTTGTCAGAATGTCTCACCTGGAGTGGTTGCCTTTTAAAGACGAGGTGGCCGAGGGGTTAAGTCGATGGACGGCTAATCCATTGTGCTCTGCATGCCTTTTCCAACTTGGTATCTTGCTTTGAAGATTTTTTATTGTCTTTGCACACATGGGAGTTTTCTATTTCCAATCCAGAAGGGTGCGTTACGTGACCTATCAACCAGGCCTTAGAAATCCTGCCTTGTTTTCCAATTCCTCTTGCATGGTGCTTAATGCTATCCTATAAAGAAGATGAGGACATTTCTTTCTTTTGGACGTTTAGCAGCATCCATATTTTTGACTTTGCTCGGACTGTCTTAGGGCTGTGGGATGGTCAATATTGATTTCAGATAGGATTGAACATCTGCTTTTTGGTATGAAAAGCTTAAAATTTAGGGGAAAAAAAGGCACTGCTGAGATTTGAACTCAGGATCTCCTGTTTACTAGACAGGCGCTTTAACCAACTAAGCCACAGCACCACATGAAGTCCAGCAGAAAAGCCAGAAAATGGGAATTTCTTACGCAATGATTCAAATTTCTACTTAATGTTGTGCATTGATGGAGTGGTTGCAGCTTGCATTTTTTCAACAACTTGGAGTTACGGTCCCCTCAGCCAGTGCCTGATCTGTGACCTTCAATAAAAATGCAGCAAAAAACTTTTTGACCCTGTTCTCAGAATCTATCACCTGGAGGTAGGGACTTATGTAGACGAGGTGGCCGAGTGGTTAAGGCGATGGACTGCTAATCCATTGTGCTCTGCATGCATGGGTTCAAATCCCATCCTTGTAGGTTTCTTCTACTTTTTACCACTTTGCAGCTTGCCTAGTAGATTCTTTGCAACTTGCCTTGTAGATTCTTTATTGTCAGCATATGCAGTGGATGCTCCCACCATGGCAGTTTTCTATTTTTGATTCAGAAACGTGCCTCATGTGACCTATCAACCTGGCATTAGTAATCCTGCATTGTTTTTCCATTTCTCTTTCATGGTGCTTAATACTATCCAATAAAGAAGATGATGACATTTCCTTCTTTTGGGCATTCAGCCAGCATACATATTTTTGACTTTGCTCGGACATTCTTAGGACTGTGGGATAGACAAGTTTGAAGTCACATATGATTGAACGTCTACTTCTTGGTATGAAAAGCTCAAAATTGCAAAGAAAGAAAGGCACTGCTGAGATTCGAACTCAGGATCTCCTGTTTACAAGACAGGCGCTTTAACCAACTAAGCCACAGCGCCATGACAACCAATGCCAAAAAGTCAAAAAGTCAGAAAGTCAGAAAGTCAGAAAATGGGAATTGCTATGCAATGATTAAAATGTATACAAAATGCTGTATATTGACGGAGCAGTTGCAGCTTGCATTTTTTGAGTTACGGTCCATTCAGCCAGTGCTTAATATGTGACCTTCAATGAAAATGCAGCCAAAGACTTGTTGATCATGTTGTCAGAATGTCTCAACTGGAGTGGTTGCCTTTTAAAGACGAGGTGGCCGAGGGGTTAAGTCGATGGACGGCTAATCCATTGTGCTCTGCATGCCTTTTCCAACTTGGTATCTTGCTTTGAAGATTTTTTATTGTCTTTGCAGGCATGGGAGTTTTCTATTTCCAATCCAGAAGGGTGCGTTACGTGACCTATCAACCAGGCCTTAGAAATCCTGCCTTGTTTTCCAATTCCTCTTGCATGGTGCTTAATGCTATCCTATAAAGAAGATGAGGACATTTCTTTCTTTTGGACGTTTAGCCAGCATCCATATTTTTGACTTTGCTCGGACTGTCTTAGGGCTGTGGGATGGACAATATTGATGTCAGATAGGATTGAACATCTGCTTTTTGGTATGAAAAGCTTAAAATTTAGGGGAAAAAAAGGCACTGCTGAGATTTGAACTCAGGATCTCCTGTTTACTAGACAGGCGCTTTAACCACCTAAGCCACAGCACCAAGTGAAGACCAGCAGAAAAGCCAGAAAATGGGAATTTCTTACGCAATGATTCAAATTTCTACTAAATGTTGTGCATTGATGGAGTGGTTGCAGCTTGCATTTGGAGTTACGGTCCCCTCAGCCAGTGCCTGATCTGTGACCTTCAATAAAAATGCAGCAAAAAACTTTTTGACCCTGTTCTCAGAATCTATCACCTGGAGGTAGGGACTTATGTAGATGAGGTGGCCGAGTGGTTAAGGCGATGGACTGCTAATCCATTGTGCTCTGCATGCATGGGTTCAAATCCTATCTTTGTCGGTTCCTTCTACTTTTTACCACTTTGCAGCTTGCCTAGTAGATTCTTTGCAACTTGCCTTGTAGATTCTTTATTGTCAGCATATGCAGTGGATGCTGCCACCATGGCAGTTTTCTATTTTTGATTCAGAAACGTGCCTCATGTGACCTATCAACCTGGCATTAGTAATCCTGCATTGTTTTTCCATTTCTCTTGCATGGTGCTTAATACTATCCAATAAAGAAGATGAGGACATTTCCTTCTTTTGGGCATTCAGCCAGCATACATATTTTTGACTTTGCTCTGACATTCTTAGGACTGTGGGATAGACAAGTTTGAAGTCACATATGATTGAACGTCTACTTCTTGGTATGAAAAGCTCAAAATTGCAAAGAAAGAAAGGAACTGCTGAGATTCGAACTCAGGATCTCCTGTTTACAAGACAGGCGCTTTAACCATCTAAGCCACAGCACCATGACTACCCTTCCCTAAAAGTCAGAAAATAGGAATTTCTATGCAATGATTAAAATGTATACAAAATGCTGTATATTGACGGAGCAGTTGCAGCTTGCATTTTTTGAGTTACGGTCCATTCAGCCAGTGCTTAATATGTGACCTTCAATGAAAATGCAGCCAAAGACTTGTTGATCATGTTGTCAGAATGTCTCACCTGGAGTGGTTGCCTTTTAAAGACGAGGTGGCCGAGGGGTTAAGTCGATGGACGGCTAATCCATTGTGCTCTGCATGCCTTTTCCAACTTGGTATCTTGCTTTGAAGATTTTTTATTGTCTTTGCAGGCATGGGAGTTTTCTATTTCCAATCCAGAAGGGTGCGTTACGTGACCTATCAACCAGGCCTTAGAAATCCTGCCTTGTTTTCCAATTCCTCTTGCATGGTGCTTAATGCTATCCTATAAAGAAGATGAGGACATTTCTTTCTTTTGGACGTTTAGCCAGCATCCATATTTTTGACTTTGCTCGGACTGTCTTAGGGCTGTGGGATGGTCAATATTGATGTCAGGTAGGATTGAACATCTGCTTTTTGGTATGAAAAGCTTAAAATTTAGGGGAAAAAAAAAAGGCACTGCTGAGATTTGAACTCAGGATCTCCTGTTTACTAGACAGGCGCTTTAACCAACTAAGCCACAGCACCACCTGAAGTCCCGCAGAAAAGCCAGAAAATGGGAATTTCTTACGCAATGATTCAAATTTCTACTTAATGTTGTGCATTGATGGAGTGGTTGCAGCTTGCATTTTTTCACCAACTTGGAGTTACGGTCCCCTCAGCCAGTGCCTGATCTGTGACCTTCAATAAAAATGCAGCAAAAAACTTTTTGACCCTGTTCTCAGAATCTATCACCTGGAGGTAGGGACTTATGTAGACGAGGTGGCCGAGTGGTTAAGGCGATGGACTGCTAATCCATTGTGCTCTGCATGCATGGGTTCAAATCCCAACCTCGTCGGTTTCTTCTACTTTTTACCACTTTGCAGCTTGCCTAGTAGATTCTTTGCAACTTGCCTTGTAGATTCTTTATTGTCAGCATATGCAGTGGATGCTCCCACCATGGCAGTTTTCTATTTTTGATTCCGAAACGTGCCTCATGTGACCTATCAACCTGGCATTAGTAATCCTGCATTGTTTTTCCATTTCTCTTTCATGGTGCTTAATACTATCCAATAAAGAAGATGAGGACATTTCCTTCTTTTGGGCATTCAGCCAGCATACATATTTTTGACTTTGCTCGGACATTCTTAGGACTGTGGGATAGACAAGTTTGAAGTCACATATGATTGAACGTCTACTTCTTGGTATGAAAAGCTCAAAATTGCAAAGAAAGAAAGGCACTGCTATGATTCGAACTCAGGATCTCCTGTTTACAAGACAGGAGCTTTAACCAACTAAGCCACAGCGCCATGACAACCAATGCCAAAAAGTCAAAAAGTCAGAAAGTCAGAAAGTCAGAAAATGGGAATTGCTATGCAATGATTAAAATGTCTACAAAATGCTGTATATTGACGGAGCAGTTGCAGCTTGCATTTTTTGAGTTACGGTCCATTCAGCCAGTGCTTAATATGTGACCTTCAATGAAAATGCAGCCAAAGACTTGTTGATCATGTTGTCAGAATGTCTCACCTGGAGTGGTTGCCTTTTAAAGACGAGGTGGCCGAGGGGTTAAGTCGATGGACGGCTAATCCATTGTGCTCTGCATGCCTTTTCCAACTTGGTATCTTGCTTTGAAGATTTTTTATTGTCTTTGCAGGCATGGGAGTTTTCTATTTCCAATCCAAAAGGGTGCGTTACGTGACCTATCAACCAGGCCTTAGAAATCCTGCCTTGTTTTCCAATTCCTCTTGCATGGTGCTTAATGCTATCCTATAAAGAAGATGAGGACATTTCTTTCTTTTGGACGTTTAGCAGCATCCATATTTTTGACTTTGCTCGGACTGTCTTAGGGCTGTGGGATGGTCAATATTGATTTCAGATAGGATTGAACATCTGCTTTTTGGTATGAAAAGCTTAAAATTTAGGGGGAAAAAAGGCACTGCTGAGATTTGAACTCAGGATCTCCTGTTTACTAGACAGGCGCTTTAACCAACTAAGCCACAGCACCACATGAAGTCCAGCAGAAAAGCCAGAAAATGGGAATTTCTTACGCAATGATTCAAATTTCTACTAAATGTTGTGCATTGATGGAGTGGTTGCAGCTTGCATTTTTTCACCAACTTGGAGTTACGGTCCCCTCAGCCAGTGCCTGATCTGTGACCTTCAATAAAAATGCAGCAAAAAACTTTTTGACCCTGTTCTCAGAATCTATCACCTGGAGGTGGGACTTATGTAGACGAGTTGGCCGAGTGGTTAAGGCGATGGACTGCTAATCCATTGTGCTCTGAATGCATGGGTTCAAATCCCATCCTCGTCGGTTCCTTCTACTTTTTACCACTTTGCAGCTTGCCTAGTAGATTCTTTGCAACTTGCCTTGTAGATTCTTTATTGTCAGCATATGCAGTGGATGCTGCCACCATGGCAGTTTTCTATTTTTGATTCAGAAACGTGCCTCATGTGACCTATCAACCTGGCATTAGTAATCCTGCATTGTTTTTCCATTTCTCTTGCATGGTGCTTAATACTATCCAATAAAGAAGATGAGGAGATTTCCTTCTTTTGGGCATTCAGCCAGCATACATATTTTTGACTTTGCTCGGACATTCTTAGGACTGTGGGATAGACAAGTTTGAAGTCACATATGATTGAACGTCTACTTCTTGGTATGAAAAGCTCAAAATTGCAAAGAAAGAAAGGAACTGCTGAGATTCGAACTCAGGATCTCCTGTTTACAAGACAGGCGCTTTAACCATCTAAGCCACAGCGCCATGACAACCCTTGGCTAAAAGTCAGAAAATGGGAATTGCTATGCAATGATTAAAATGTCTACAAAATGCTGTATATTGACGGAGCAGTTGCAGCTTGCATTTTTTGAGTTACGGTCCATTCAGCCAGTGCTTAATATGTGACCTTCAATGAAAATGCAGCCAAAGACTTGTTGATCATGTTGTCAGAATGTCTCACCTGGAGTGGTTGCCTTTTAAAGACGAGGTGGCCGAGGGGTTAAGTCGATGGACGGCTAATCCATTGTGCTCTGCATGCCTTTTCCAACTTGGTATCTTGCTTTGAAGATTTTTTATTGTCTTTGCACACATGGGAGTTTTCTATTTCCAATCCAGAAGGGTGCGTTACGTGACCTATCAACCAGGCCTTAGAAATCCTGCCTTGTTTTCCAATTCCTCTTGCATGGTGCTTAATGCTATCCTATAAAGAAGATGAGGACATTTCTTTCTTTTGGACGTTTAGCAGCATCCATATTTTTGACTTTGCTCGGACTGTCTTAGGGCTGTGGGATGGTCAATATTGATTTCAGATAGGATTGAACATCTGCTTTTTGGTATGAAAAGCTTAAAATTTAGGGGAAAAAAAGGCACTGCTGAGATTTGAACTCAGGATCTCCTGTTTACTAGACAGGCGCTTTAACCAACTAAGCCACAGCACCACATGAAGTCCAGCAGAAAAGCCAGAAAATGGGAATTTCTTACGCAATGATTCAAATTTCTACTTAATGTTGTGCATTGATGGAGTGGTTGCAGCTTGCATTTTTTCAACAACTTGGAGTTACGGTCCCCTCAGCCAGTGCCTGATCTGTGACCTTCAATAAAAATGCAGCAAAAAACTTTTTGACCCTGTTCTCAGAATCTATCACCTGGAGGTAGGGACTTATGTAGACGAGGTGGCCGAGTGGTTAAGGCGATGGACTGCTAATCCATTGTGCTCTGCATGCATGGGTTCAAATCCCATCCTTGTAGGTTTCTTCTACTTTTTACCACTTTGCAGCTTGCCTAGTAGATTCTTTGCAACTTGCCTTGTAGATTCTTTATTGTCAGCATATGCAGTGGATGCTCCCACCATGGCAGTTTTCTATTTTTGATTCAGAAACGTGCCTCATGTGACCTATCAACCTGGCATTAGTAATCCTGCATTGTTTTTCCATTTCTCTTTCATGGTGCTTAATACTATCCAATAAAGAAGATGATGACATTTCCTTCTTTTGGGCATTCAGCCAGCATACATATTTTTGACTTTGCTCGGACATTCTTAGGACTGTGGGATAGACAAGTTTGAAGTCACATATGATTGAACGTCTACTTCTTGGTATGAAAAGCTCAAAATTGCAAAGAAAGAAAGGCACTGCTGAGATTCGAACTCAGGATCTCCTGTTTACAAGACAGGCGCTTTAACCAACTAAGCCACAGCGCCATGACAACCAATGCCAAAAAGTCAAAAAGTCAGAAAGTCAGAAAGTCAGAAAATGGGAATTGCTATGCAATGATTAAAATGTATACAAAATGCTGTATATTGACGGAGCAGTTGCAGCTTGCATTTTTTGAGTTACGGTCCATTCAGCCAGTGCTTAATATGTGACCTTCAATGAAAATGCAGCCAAAGACTTGTTGATCATGTTGTCAGAATGTCTCAACTGGAGTGGTTGCCTTTTAAAGACGAGGTGGCCGAGGGGTTAAGTCGATGGACGGCTAATCCATTGTGCTCTGCATGCCTTTTCCAACTTGGTATCTTGCTTTGAAGATTTTTTATTGTCTTTGCAGGCATGGGAGTTTTCTATTTCCAATCCAGAAGGGTGCGTTACGTGACCTATCAACCAGGCCTTAGAAATCCTGCCTTGTTTTCCAATTCCTCTTGCATGGTGCTTAATGCTATCCTATAAAGAAGATGAGGACATTTCTTTCTTTTGGACGTTTAGCCAGCATCCATATTTTTGACTTTGCTCGGACTGTCTTAGGGCTGTGGGATGGACAATATTGATGTCAGATAGGATTGAACATCTGCTTTTTGGTATGAAAAGCTTAAAATTTAGGGGAAAAAAAGGCACTGCTGAGATTTGAACTCAGGATCTCCTGTTTACTAGACAGGCGCTTTAACCACCTAAGCCACAGCACCAAGTGAAGACCAGCAGAAAAGCCAGAAAATGGGAATTTCTTACGCAATGATTCAAATTTCTACTAAATGTTGTGCATTGATGGAGTGGTTGCAGCTTGCATTTGGAGTTACGGTCCCCTCAGCCAGTGCCTGATCTGTGACCTTCAATAAAAATGCAGCAAAAAACTTTTTGACCCTGTTCTCAGAATCTATCACCTGGAGGTAGGGACTTATGTAGATGAGGTGGCCGAGTGGTTAAGGCGATGGACTGCTAATCCATTGTGCTCTGCATGCATGGGTTCAAATCCTATCTTTGTCGGTTCCTTCTACTTTTTACCACTTTGCAGCTTGCCTAGTAGATTCTTTGCAACTTGCCTTGTAGATTCTTTATTGTCAGCATATGCAGTGGATGCTGCCACCATGGCAGTTTTCTATTTTTGATTCAGAAACGTGCCTCATGTGACCTATCAACCTGGCATTAGTAATCCTGCATTGTTTTTCCATTTCTCTTGCATGGTGCTTAATACTATCCAATAAAGAAGATGAGGACATTTCCTTCTTTTGGGCATTCAGCCAGCATACATATTTTTGACTTTGCTCTGACATTCTTAGGACTGTGGGATAGACAAGTTTGAAGTCACATATGATTGAACGTCTACTTCTTGGTATGAAAAGCTCAAAATTGCAAAGAAAGAAAGGAACTGCTGAGATTCGAACTCAGGATCTCCTGTTTACAAGACAGGCGCTTTAACCATCTAAGCCACAGCACCATGACTACCCTTCCCTAAAAGTCAGAAAATAGGAATTTCTATGCAATGATTAAAATGTATACAAAATGCTGTATATTGACGGAGCAGTTGCAGCTTGCATTTTTTGAGTTACGGTCCATTCAGCCAGTGCTTAATATGTGACCTTCAATGAAAATGCAGCCAAAGACTTGTTGATCATGTTGTCAGAATGTCTCACCTGGAGTGGTTGCCTTTTAAAGACGAGGTGGCCGAGGGGTTAAGTCGATGGACGGCTAATCCATTGTGCTCTGCATGCCTTTTCCAACTTGGTATCTTGCTTTGAAGATTTTTTATTGTCTTTGCAGGCATGGGAGTTTTCTATTTCCAATCCAGAAGGGTGCGTTACGTGACCTATCAACCAGGCCTTAGAAATCCTGCCTTGTTTTCCAATTCCTCTTGCATGGTGCTTAATGCTATCCTATAAAGAAGATGAGGACATTTCTTTCTTTTGGACGTTTAGCCAGCATCCATATTTTTGACTTTGCTCGGACTGTCTTAGGGCTGTGGGATGGTCAATATTGATGTCAGGTAGGATTGAACATCTGCTTTTTGGTATGAAAAGCTTAAAATTTAGGGGAAAAAAAGGCACTGCTGAGATTTGAACTCAGGATCTCCTGTTTACTAGACAGGCGCTTTAACCACCTAAGCCACAGCGCCAAGTGAAGACCAGCAGAAAAGCCAGAAAATGGGAATTTCTTACGCAATGATTCAAATTTCTACTTAATGTTGTGCATTGATGGAGTGGTTGCAGTTTGCATTTTTTCACCAACTTGGAGTTACGGTCCCCTCAGCCAGTGCCTGATCTGTGACCTTCAATAAAAATGCAGCAAAAAACTTTTTGACCCTGTTCTCAGAATCTATCACCTGGAGGTAGGGACTTATGTAGACGAGGTGGCCGAGTGGTTAAGGCGATGGACTGCTAATCCATTGTGCTCTGCATGCATGGGTTCAAATCCCATCCTTGTCGGTTTCTTCTACTTTTTACCACTTTGCAGTTTGCCTAGTAGATTCTTTGCAACTTGCCTTGTAGATTCTTTATTGTCAGCATATGCAGTGGATGCTGCCACCATGGCAGTTTTCTATTTTTGATTCAGAAACGTGCCTCATGTGACCTATCAACCTTGCATTAGTAATCCTGCATTGTTTTACTATTTCTCTTGCATGGTGCTTAATACTATCCAATAAAGAAGATGAGGACATTTCCTTCTTTTGGGCATTCAGCCAGCATACATATTTTTGACTTTGCTCTGACATTCTTAGGACTGTGGGATAGACAAGTTTGAAGTCACATATGATTGAACGTCTACTTCTTGGTATGAAAAGCTCAAAATTGCAAAGAAAGAAAGGAACTGCTGAGATTCGAACTCAGGATCTCCTGTTTACAAGACAGGCGCTTTAACCATCTAAGCCACAGCACCATGACAACCCTTGCCTAAAAGTCAGAAAATGGGAATTTCTATGCAATGATTAAAATGTATACAAAATGCTGTATATTGACGGAGCAGTTGCAGCTTGCATTTTTTGAGTTACGGTCCATTCAGCCAGTGCTTAATATGTGACCTTCAATGAAAATGCAGCCAAAGACTTGTTGATCATGTTGTCAGAATGTCTCACCTGGAGTGGTTGCCTTTTAAAGACGAGGTGGCCGAGGGGTTAAGTCGATGGACGGCTAATCCATTGTGCTCTGCATGCCTTTTCCAACTTGGTATCTTGCTTTGAAGATTTTTTATTGTCTTTGCAGGCATGGGAGTTTTCTATTTCCAATCCAGAAGGGTGCGTTACGTGACCTATAAACCAGGCCTTAGAAATCCTGCCTTGTTTTCCAATTCCTCTTGCATGGTGCTTAATGCTATCCTATAAAGAAGATGAGGACATTTCTTTCTTTTGGACGTTTAGCCACCATCCATATTTTTGACTTTGCTCGGACTGTCTTAGGGCTGTGGGATGGTCAATATTGATGTCAGATAGGATTGAACATCTGCTTTTTGGTATGAAAAGCTTAAAATTTAGGGGAAAAAAAGGCACTGCTGAGATTTGAACTCAGGATCTCCTGTTTACTAGACAGGCGCTTTAACCAACTAAGCCACAGCACCACATGAAGTCCAGCAGAAAAGCCAGAAAATGGGAATTTCTTACGCAATGATTCAAATTTCTACTTAATGTTGTGCATTGATGGAGTGGTTGCAGCTTGCATTTTTTCACCAACTTGGAGTTACGGTCCCCTCAGCCAGTGCCTGATCTGTGACCTTCAATAAAAATGCAGCAAAAAACTTTTTCACCCTGTTCTCATAATCTATCACCTGGAGGTAGGGACTTATGTAGATGAGGTGGCCGAGTGGTTAAGGCGATGGACTGCTAATCCATTGTGCTCTGCATGCATGGGTTCAAATCCCATCCTCGTCGGTTTCTTCTACTTTTTACCACTTTGCAGCTTGCCTAGTAGATTCTTTGCAACTTGCCTTGTAGATTCTTTATTGTCAGCATATGCATTCGATGCTCCCACCATGGCAGTTTTCTATTTTTGATTCAGAAACGTGCCTCATGTGACCTATCAACCTGGCATTAGTAATCCTGCATTGTTTTTCCATTTCTCTTGCATGGTGCTTAATACTATCCAATAAAGAAGATGAGGACATTTCCTTCTTTTGGGCATTCAGCCAGCATACATATTTTTGACTTTGCTCGGACATTCTTAGGACTGCGGGATAGACAAGTTTGAAGTCACATATGATTGAACGTCTACTTCTTGGTATGAAAAGCTCAAAATTGCAAAGAAAGAAAGGCACTGCTGAGATTCGAACTCAGGATCTCCTGTTTACAAGACAGGCGCTTTAACCAACTAAGCCACAGCGCCATGACAACCAATGCCAAAAAATCAAAAAGTCAGAAAGTCAGAAAGTCAGAAAATGGGAATTGCTATGCAATGATTAAAATGTCTACAAAATGCTGTATATTGACGGAGCAGTTGCAGCTTGCATTTTTTGAGTTACGGTCCATTCAGCCAGTGCTTAATATGTGACCTTCAATGAAAATGCAGCCAAAGACTTGTTGATCATGTTGTCAGAATGTCTCACATGGAGTGGTTGCCTTTTAAAGACGAGGTGGCCGAGGGGTTAAGTCGATGGACGGCTAATCCACTGTGCTCTGCATGCCTTTTCCAACTTGGTATCTTGCTTTGAAGATTTTTTATTGTCTTTGCAGGCATGGGAGTTTTCTATTTCCAATCCAGAAGGGTGCGTTACGTGACCTATCAACCAGGCCTTAGAAATCCTGCCTTGTTTTCCAATTCCTCTTGCATGGTGCTTAATGCTATCCTATAAAGAAGATGAGGACATTTCTTTCTTTTGGACGTTTAGCCAGCATCCATATTTTTGACTTTGCTCGGACTGTCTTAGGGCTGTGGGATGGTCAATATTGATGTCAGATAGGATTGAACATCTGCTTTTTGGTATGAAAAGCTTAAAATTTAGGGGAAAAAATGGCACTGCTGAGATTTGAACTCAGGATCTCCTGTTTACTAGACAGGCGCTTTAACCAACTAAGCCACAGCACCACATGAAGACCAGCAGAAAAGCCAGAAAATGGGAATTTCTTACGCAATGATTCAAATTTCTACTTAATGTTGTGCATTGATGGAGTGGTTGCAGCTTGCATTTTTTCACCAACTTGGAGTTACGGTCCCCTCAGCCAGTGCCTGATCTGTGACCTTCAATAAAAATGCAGCAAAAAACTTTTTGACCCTGTTCTCAGAATCTATCACCTGGAGGTAGGGACTTATGTAGACGAGGTGGCCGAGTGGTTAAGGCGATGGACTGCTAATCCATTGTGCTCTGCATGCATGGGTTCAAATCCCATCCTCATCGGTTCTTTCTACTTTTTACCACTTTGCAGCTTGCCTAGCAGATTCTTTGCAACTTGCCTTGTAGATTCTTTATTGTCAGCATATGCAGTGGATGCTGCCACCATGGCAGTTTTCTATTTTTGATTCAGAAACGTGCCTCATGTGACCTATCAACCTGGCATTAGTAATCCTGCATTGTTTTTCCATTTCTCTTGCATGGTGCTTAATACTATCCAATAAAGAAGATGAGGACATTTCCTTCTTTTGGGCATTCAGCCAGCATACATATTTTTGACTTTGCTCGGACATTCTTAGGACTGTGGGATAGACAAGTTTGAAGTCACATATGATTGAACGTCTACTTCTTGGTATGAAAAGCTCAAAATTGCAAAGAAAGAAAGGAACTGCTGAGATTCGAACTCAGGATCTCCAGTTTACAAGACAGGCGCTTTAACCATCTAAGCCATAGCGCCATGACAACCCTTGCCTAAAAGTCAGAAAATGGGAATTGCTATGCAATGATTAAAATGTCTACAAAATGCTGTATATTGACGGAGCAGTTGCAGCTTGCATTTTTTGAGTTACGGTCCATTCAGCCAGTGCTTAATATGTGACCTTCAATGAAAATGCAGCCAAAGACTTGTTGATCATGTTGTCAGAATGTCTCACCTGGAGTGGTTGCCTTTTAAAGACGAGGTGGCCGAGGGGTTAAGTCGATGGACGGCTAATCCATTGTGCTCTGCATGCCTTTTCCAACTTGGTATCTTTTTTTATAGATTTTTTATTGTCTTTGCAGGCATGGGAGTTTTCTATTTCCAATCCAGAAGGGTGCGTTACGTGACCTATCAACCAGGCCTTAGAAATCCTGCCTTGTTTTCCAATTCCTCTTGCATGGTGCTTAATGCTATCCTATAAAGAAGATGAGGACATTTCTTTCTTTTGGACGTTTAGCAGCATCCATATTTTTGACTTTGCTCGGACTGTCTTAGGGCTGTGGGATGGTCAATATTGATGTCAGATAGGACTGAATATCTGCTTTTTGGTATGAAAAGCTTAAAATTTAGGGGAAAAAATGGCACTGCTGAGATTTGAACTCAGGATCTCCTGTTTACTAGACAGGCGCTTTAAAGGGGTAGTCCAGTGGTGAAAAACTTATCCCCTATCCTAAGGATAGGGGATAAGTTTGAGATCGCGGGGGTCCGACCGCTGGGGCCCCCTGCGATCTCTCTGTACGGGGCCCCGGCTCTCCGCCGAGATAGCGGGTGTCGACCCCCGCACGAGGCGGCGGCCGACACGCCCCCTCAATACATCTCTATGGCAGAGCCGGAGATTGCCGAAGGCAGCGCTCCGGCTCTGCCATAGAGTTGTATTGAGGGGGCGTGTCGGCCGCCGCCTCGTGCGGAGGTCGACACGCCCCCTTCCACCGGGCTGTCGGGGCTCCGTACAGGAGATCGCGGGGGGCCCCAGGGGTCGGACCCCCCGCGATCTGCAACTTATCCCCTATCCTTAGGATAGGGGATAAGTTGCTCACCACTGAATCACCACTGGACTACTCCTTTAACCAACTAAGCCACAGCACCACATGAAGCCCAGCAGAAAAGCCAGAAAATGGGAATTTCTTACGCAATGATTCAAATTTCTACTTAATGTTGTGCATTGATGGAGTGGTTGCAGCTTGCATTTTTTCACCAACTTGGAGTTACGATCCCCTCAGCCAGTGCCTGATCTGTGACCTTCAATAAAAATGCAGCAAAATACTTTTTGACCCTGTTCTCAGAATCTATCACCTGGAGGTAGGGACTTATGTAGACGAGGTGGCCGAGTGGTTAAGGCGATGGACTGCTAATCCATTGTGCTCTGCATGCATGGGTTCAAATCCCATCCTCGTCGGTTCTTTCTACTTTTTACCACTTTGCAGCTTGCCTAGCAGATTCTTTGCAACTTGCCTTGTAGATTCTTTATTGTCAGCATATGCAGTGGATGCTGCCACCATGGCAGTTTTCTATTTTTGATTCAGAAACGTGCCTCATGTGACCTATCAACCTGGCATTAGTAATCCTGCATTGTTTTTCCATTTCTCTTGCATGGTGCTTAATACTATCCAATAAAGAAGATGAGGACATTTCCTTCTTTTGGGCATTCAGCCAGCATACATATTTTTGACTTTGCTCGGACATTCTTAGGACTGTGGGATAGACAAGTTTGAAGTCACATATGATTGAACGTCTACTTCTTGGTATGAAAAGCTCAAAATTGCAAGGAAAGAAAGGAACTGCTGAGATTCGAACTCAGGATCTCCAGTTTACAAGACAGGCGCTTTAACCATCTAAGCCATAGCGCCATGACAACCCTTGCCTAAAAGTCAGAAAATGGGAATTGCTATGCAATGATTAAAATGTCTACAAAATGCTGTATATTGACGGAGCAGTTGCAGCTTGCATTTTTTGAGTTACGGTCCATTCAGCCAGTGCTTAATATGTGACCTTCAATGAAAATGCAGCCAAAGACTTGTTGATCATGTTGTCAGAATGTCTCACCTGGAGTGGTTGCCTTTTAAAGACGAGGTGGCCGAGGGGTTAAGTCGATGGACGGCTAATCCATTGTGCTCTGCATGCCTTTTCCAACTTGGTATCTTTTTTTATAGATTTTTTATTGTCTTTGCAGGCATGGGAGTTTTCTATTTCCAATCCAGAAGGGTGCGTTACGTGACCTATCAACCAGGCCTTAGAAATCCTGCCTTGTTTTCCAATTCCTCTTGCATGGTGCTTAATGCTATCCTATAAAGAAGATGAGGACATTTCTTTCTTTTGGACGTTTAGCAGCATCCATATTTTTGACTTTGCTCGGACTGTCTTAGGGCTGTGGGATGGTCAATATTGATGTCAGATAGGACTGAATATCTGCTTTTTGGTATGAAAAGCTTAAAATTTAGGGGAAAAAATGGCACTGCTGAGATTTGAACTCAGGATCTCCTGTTTACTAGACAGGCGCTTTAACCAACTAAGCCACAGCACCACATGAAGCCCAGCAGAAAAGCCAGAAAATGGGAATTTCTTACGCAATGATTCAAATTTCTACTTAATGTTGTGCATTGATGGAGTGGTTGCAGCTTGCATTTTTTCACCAACTTGGAGTTACGGTCCCCTCAGCCAGTGCCTGATCTGTGACCTTCAATAAAAATGCAGCAAAATACTTTTTGACCCTGTTCTCAGAATCTATCACCTGGAGGTAGGGACTTATGTAGACGAGGTGGCCGAGTGGTTAAGGCGATGGACTGCTAATCCATTGTGCTCTGCATGCATGGGTTCAAATCCCATCCTCGTCGGTTCTTTCTACTTTTTACCACTTTGCAGCTTGCCTAGTAGATTCTTTTCAACTTGCCTTGTAGATTCTTTATTGTCAGCATATGCAGTGGATGCTGCCACCATGGCAGTTTTCTATTTTTGATTCAGAAACGTGCCTCATGTGACCTATCAACCTGGCATTAGTAATCCTGCATTGTTTTTCCATTTCTCTTGCATGGTGCTTAATACTATCCAATAAAGAAGATGAGGACATTTCCTTCTTTTGGGCATTCAGCCAGCATACATATTTTTGACTTTGCTCGGACATTCTTAGGACTGTGGGATAGACAAGTTTGAAGTCACATATGATTGAACGTCTACTTCTTGGTATGAAAAGCTCAAAATTGCAAAGAAAGAAAGGAACTGCTGAGATTCGAACTCAGGATCTCCAGTTTACAAGACAGGCGCTTTAACCATCTAAGCCATAGCGCCATGACAACCCTTGCCTAAAAGTCAGAAAATGGGAATTGCTATGCAATGATTAAAATGTCTACAAAATGCTGTATATTGACGGAGCAGTTGCAGCTTGCATTTTTTGAGTTACGGTCCATTCAGCCAGTGCTTAATATGTGACCTTCAATGAAAATGCAGCCAAAGACTTGTTGATCATGTTGTCAGAATGTCTCACCTGGAGTGGTTGCCTTTTAAAGACGAGGTGGCCGAGGGGTTAAGTCGATGGACGGCTAATCCATTGTGCTCTGCATGCCTTTTCCAACTTGGTATCTTTTTTTATAGATTTTTTATTGTCTTTGCAGGCATGGGAGTTTTCTATTTCCAATCCAGAAGGGTGCGTTACGTGACCTATCAACCAGGCCTTAGAAATCCTGCCTTGTTTTCCAATTCCTCTTGCATGGTGCTTAATGCTATCCTATAAAGAAGATGAGGACATTTCTTTCTTTTGGACGTTTAGCAGCATCCATATTTTTGACTTTGCTCGGACTGTCTTAGGGCTGTGGGATGGTCAATATTGATGTCAGATAGGACTGAATATCTGCTTTTTGGTATGAAAAGCTTAAAATTTAGGGGAAAAAATGGCACTGCTGAGATTTGAACTCAGGATCTCCTGTTTACTAGACAGGCGCTTTAACCAACTAAGCCACAGCACCACATGAAGCCCAGCAGAAAAGCCAGAAAATGGGAATTTCTTACGCAATGATTCAAATTTCTACTTAATGTTGTGCATTGATGGAGTGGTTGCAGCTTGCATTTTTTCACCAACTTGGAGTTACGGTCCCCTCAGCCAGTGCCTGATCTGTGACCTTCAATAAAAATGCAGCAAAATACTTTTTGACCCTGTTCTCAGAATCTATCACCTGGAGGTAGGGACTTATGTAGACGAGGTGGCCGAGTGGTTAAGGCGATGGACTGCTAATCCATTGTGCTCTGCATGCATGGGTTCAAATCCCATCCTCGTCGGTTCTTTCTACTTTTTACCACTTTGCAGCTTGCCTAGTAGATTCTTTTCAACTTGCCTTGTAGATTCTTTATTGTCAGCATATGCAGTGGATGCTGCCACCATGGCAGTTTTCTATTTTTGATTCAGAAACGTGCCTCATGTGACCTATCAACCTGGCATTAGTAATCCTGCATTGTTTTTCCATTTCTCTTGCATGGTGCTTAATACTATCCAATAAAGAAGATGAGGACATTTCCTTCTTTTGGGCATTCAGCCAGCATACATATTTTTGACTTTGCTCGGACATTCTTAGGACTGTGGGATAGACAAGTTTGAAGTCACATATGATTGAACGTCTACTTCTTGGTATGAAAAGCTCAAAATTGCAAAGAAAGAAAGGAACTGCTTAGATTCGAACTCAGGATCTCCAGTTTACAAGACAGGCGCTTTAACCATCTAAGCCATAGCGCCATGACAACCCTTGCCGAAAAGTCAGAAAATGGGAATTGCTATGCAATGATTAAAATGTCTACAAAATGCTGTATATTGACGGAGCAGTTGCAGCTTGCATTTTTTGAGTTACGGTCCATTCAGCCAGTGCTTAATATGTGACCTTCAATGAAAATGCAGCCAAAGACTTGTTGATCATGTTGTCAGAATGTCTCACCTGGAGTGGTTGCCTTTTAAAGACGAGGTGGCCGAGGGGTTAAGTCGATGGACGGCTAATCCATTGTGCTCTGCATGCCTTTTCCAACTTGGTATCTTGCTTTGTAGATTTTTTATTGTCTTTGCAGGCATGGGAGTTTTCTATTTCCAATCCAGAAGGGTGCGTTACTAGTGTTGCTCACGAATATTCGCAATTCGAATATTATTCGCGAATATCGCATATTCGCGAATTCGCGAATTTCGCGAATATAGCGCTATATATTCGTAATTACGAATATTCGTTTTTTTTTTTTAGTTTTTTTTTTTAGTTTTTTTTTTTTAGTTTTTTTTTTTTTTCACAGTACACATCACAGTGATCACCCCTCTCTGCTTCCAGCTTGTGTGGTGTAAAGAAGGCTCTAATACCACTGTGTGAGACTGGCGTGCGAAAATTCGCATATGCGAAAATTCGCATATGCGCATTTTCGCATATGCGAATTTGTGCATGTGCTAATTTTGTATATGCTTATATTCACATATGTTAATTTTCGCATACGCGAAGTTTCGCATATGCGAAAATAAAACGAGAATATAACGAATATGCGAATATTCGCGAATATATGACGAATATTCGTCCATATATTCGCGAATATTCGCGAATTCGAATATGGCCTATGCCGCTCAACACTATGCGTTACGTGACCTATCAACCAGGCCTTAGAAATCCTGCCTTGTTTTCCAATTCCTCTTGCATGGTGCTTAATGCTATCCTATAAAGAAGATGAGGACATTTCTTTCTTTTGGACGTTTAGCAGCATCCATATTTTTGACTTTGCTCGGACTGTCTTAGGGCTGTGGGATGGTCAATATTGATGTCAGATAGGATTGAACATCTGCTTTTTGGTATGAAAAGCTTAAAATTTAGGGTAAAAAAAGGCACTGCTGAGATTTGAACTCAGGATCTCCTGTTTACTAGACAGGCGCTTTAACCAACTAAGCCACAGCACCACATGAAGTCCAGCAGAAAAGCCAGAAAATGGGAATTTCTTACGCAATGATTCAAATTTCTACTTAATGTTGTGCATTGATGGAGTGGTTGCAGCTTGCATTTTTTCACCAACTTGGAGTTACGGTCCCCTCAGCCAGTGCCTGATCTGTGACCTTCAATAAAAATGCAGCAAAAAACTTTTTGACCCTGTTCTCAGAATCTATCACCTGGAGGTAGGGACTTATGTAGACGAGGTGGCTGAGTGGTTAAGGCGATGGACTGCTAATCCATTGCCTAGTAGATTCTTTGCAACTTGCCTTGTAGATTCTTTATTGTCAGCATATGCAGTGGATGCTGCCACCATGGCAGTTTTCTATTTTTGATTCAGAAACGTGCCTCATGTGACCTATCAACCTGGCATTAGTAATCCTGCATTGTTTTTCCATTTCTCTTGCATGGTGCTTAATACTATCCAATAAAGAAGATGAGGACATTTCCTTCTTTTGGGCATTCAGCCAGCATACATATTTTTGACTTTGCTCGGACATTCTTAGGACTGTGGGATAGACAAGTTTGAAGTCACATATGATTGAACGTCTACTTCTTGGTATGAAAAGCTCAAAATTGCAAAGAAAGAAAGGAACTGCTGAGATTTGAACTCAGGATCTCCTGTTTACAAGACAGGCGCTTTAACCATCTAAGCCACAGGGCCATGACAACCCTTGTCTAAAAGTCAGAAAATGGGAATTGCTATGCAATGATTAAAATGTATACAAAATGCTGTATATTGACGGAGCAGTTGCAGCTTGCATTTTTTGAGTTACGGTCCATTCAGCCAGTGCTTAATATGTGACCTTCAATGAAAATGCAGCCAAAGACTTGTTGATCATGTTGTCAGAATGTCTCACCTGGAGTGGTTGCCTTTTAAAGACGAGGTGGCCGAGGGGTTAAGTCGATGGACGGCTAATCCATTGTGCTCTGCATGCCTTTTCCAACTTGGTATCTTGCTTTGAAGATTTTTTATTGTCTTTGCAGGCATGGGAGTTTTCTATTTCCAATCCAGAAGGGTGCGTTATGTGACCTATCAACCAGGCCTTAGAAATCCTGCCTTGTTTTCCAATTCCTCTTGCATGGTGCTTAATGCTATCCTATAAAGAAGATGAGGACATTTCTTTCTTTTGGACGTTTAGCCAGCATCCATATTTTTGACTTTGCTCGGACTGTCTTAGGGCTGTGGGATGGTCAATATTGATGTCAGATAGGATTGAACATCTGCTTTTTGGTATGAAAAGCTTAAAATTTAGGGGAAAAAAATAAGGCACTGCTGAGATTTGAACTCAGGATCTCCTGTTTACTAGACAGGCGCTTTAACCAACTAAGCCACAGCACCACATGAAGTCCAGCAGAAAAGCCAGAAAATGGGAATTTCTTACGCAATGATTCAAATTTCTACTTAATGTTGTGCATTGATGGAGTGGTTGCAGCTTGCATTTTTTCACCAACTTGGAGTTACGGTCCCCTCAGCCAGTGCCTGATCTGTGACCTTCAATAAAAATGCAGCAAAAAACTTTTTGACCCTGTTCTCAGAATCTATCACCTGGAGGTAGGGACTTATGTAGACGAGGTGGCCGAGTGGTTAAGGCGATGGACTGCTAATCCATTGTGCTCTGCATGCATGGGTTCAAATCCCATCCTCGTCGGTTTCTTCTACTTTTTACCACTTTGCAGCTTGCCTAGTAGATTCTTTGCAACTTGCCTTGTAGATTCTTTATTGTCAGCATATGCAGTGGATGCTCCCACCATGGCAGTTTTCTATTTTTGATTCAGAAACGTGCCTCATGTGACCTATCAACCTGGCATTAGTAATCCTGCATTGTTTTTCCATTTCTCTTTCATGGTGCTTAATACTATCCAATAAAGAAGATGAGGACATTTCTATCTTTTGGGCATTCAGCCAGCATACATATTTTTGACTTTGCTCGGACATTCTTAGGACTGTGGGATAGACAAGTTTGAAGTCACATATGATAGAACGTCTACTTCTTGGTATGAAAAGCTCAAAATTGCATAGAAAGAAAGGCACTGCTGAGATTTGAACTCAGGATCTCCTGTTTACAAGACAGGCGCTTTAACCAACTAAGCCACAGCGCCATGACAACCAATGCCAAAAAGTCAAAAAGTCAGAAAGTCAGAAAGTCAGAAAATGGGAATTGCTATGCAATGATTAAAATGTCTACAAAATGCTGTATATTGACGGAGCAGTTGCAGCTTGCATTTTTTGAGTTACGGTCCATTCAGCCAGTGCTTAATATGTGACTTTCAATGAAAATGCAGCCAAAGACTTGTTGATCATGTTGTCAGAATGTCTCACCTGGAGTGGTTGCCTTTTAAAGACGAGGTGGCCGAGGGGTTAAGTCGATGGACGGCTAATCCATTGTGCTCTGCATGCCTTTTCCAACTTGGTATCTTGCTTTGTACATTTTTTATTGTCTTTGCAGGCATGGGAGTTTTCTATTTCCAATCCAGAAGGGTGCATTACGTGACCTATCAACCAGGCCTTAGAAATCCTGCCTTGTTTTCCAATTCCTCTTGCATGGTGCTTAATGCTATCCTATAAAGAAGATGAGGACATTTCTTTCTTTTGGGCGTTTAGCCAGCATCCATATTTTTGACTTTGCTTGGACTGTCTTAGGGCTGTGGGATGGACAATATTGATGTCAGATAGGATTGAACATCTGCTTTTTGGTATGAAAAGCTTAAAATTTAGGGGGAAAAAAAGGCACTGCTGAGATTTGAACTCAGGATCTCCTGTTTACTAGACAGGCGCTTTAACCACCTAAGCCACAGCGCCAAGTGAAGACCAGCAGAAAAGCCAGAAAATGGGAATTTCATACGCAATGATTCAAATTTCTACTAAATGTTGTGCATTGATGGAGTGGTTGCAGCTTGCATTTTTTCACCAACTTGGAGTTACGGTCCCCTCAGCCAGTGCCTGATCTGTGACCTTCAATAAAAATGCAGCAAAAAGCTTTTTGACCCTGTTCTCAGAATCTATCACCTGGAGGTAGGGATTTACGTAGATGAGGTGGCCGAGTGGTTAAGGCGATGGACTGCTAATCCATTGTGCTCTGCATGCATGGGTTCAAATCCCATCCTGGTGGGTTCCTTCTACTTTTTACCACTTTGCAGCTTGCCTAGTAGATTCTTTGCAACTTGCCTTGTAGATTCTTTATTGTCAGCATATGCAGTGGATGCTGCCACCATGGCAGTTTTCTATTTTTGATTCAGAAACGTGCCTCATGTGACCTATCAACCTGGCATTAGTAATCCTGCATTGTTTTTCCATTTCTCTTGCATGGTGCTTAATACTATCCAATAAAGAAGATGAGGAGATTTCCTTCTTTTGGGCATTCAGCCAGCATACATATTTTTGACTTTGCTCGGACATTCTTAGGACTGTGGGATAGACAAGTTTGAAGTCACATATGATTGAACGTCTACTTCTTGATATGAAAAGCTCAAAATTGCAAAGAAAGAAAGGAACTGCTGAGATTCGAACTCAGGATCTCCTGTTTACAAGACAGGCCCTTTAACCATCTAAGCCACAGCGCCATGACAACCCTTGCCTAAAAGTCAGAAAATGGGAATTGCTATGCAATGATTAAAATGTATACAAAATGCTGTATATTGACGGAGCAGTTGCAGCTTGCATTTTTTGAGTTACGGTCCATTCAGCCAGTGCTTAATATGTGACCTTCAATGAAAATGCAGCCAAAGACTTGTTGATCATGTTGTCAGAATGTCTCACCTGGAGTGGTTGCCTTTTAAAGACGAGGTGGCCGAGGGGTTAAGTCGATGGACGGCTAATCCATTGTGCTCTGCATGCCTTTTCCAACTTGGTATCTTGCTTTGAAGATTTTTTATTGTCTTTGCAGGCATGGGAGTTTTCTATTTCCAATCCAGAAGGGTGCGTTACGTGACCTATCAACCAGGCCTTAGAAATCCTGCCTTGTTTTCCAATTCCTCTTGCATGGTGCTTAATGCTATCCTATAAAGAAGATGAGGACATTTCTTTCTTTTGGACGTTTAGCCAGCATCCATATTTTTGACTTTGCTCGGACTGTCTTAGGGCTGTGGGATGGTCAATATTGATGTCAGATAGGATTGAACATCTGCTTTTTGGTATGAAAAGCTTAAAATTTAGGGGAAAAAAAAAAGGCACTGCTGAGATTTGAACTCAGGATCTCCTGTTTACTAGACAGGCGCTTTAACCAACTAAGCCACAGCACCACCTGAAGTCCCGCAGAAAAGCCAGAAAATGGGAATTTCTTACGCAATGATTCAAATTTCTACTTAATGTTGTGCATTGATGGAGTGGTTGCAGCTTGCATTTTTTCATCAACTTGGAGTTACGGTCCCCTCAGCCAGTGCCTGATCTGTGACCTTCAATAAAAATGCAGCAAAAAACTTTTTGACCCTGTTCTCAGAATCTATCACCTGGAGGTGGGGTCTTATGTAGACGAGGTGGCCGAGTGGTTAAGGCGATGGACTGCTAATCCATTGTGCTCTGCATGCATGGGTTCAAATCCCATTCTCGTCGGTTTCTTCCACTTTGCAGCTTGCCTAGTAGATTCTTTGCAACTTGCCTTGTAGATTCTTTATTGTCAGCATATGCAGTGGATGCTCCCACCATGGCAGTTTTCTATTTTTGATTCAGAAAGGTGCCTCATGTGACCTATCAACCTGGCATTAGTAATCCTGCATTGTTTTGCCATTTCTCTTGCATGGTGCTTAATACTATCCAATAAAGAAGATGAGGACATTTCCTTCTTTTGGGCATTCAGCCAGCATACATATTTTTGACTTTGCTCAGACATTCTTAGGACTGTGGGATAGACAAGTTTGAAGTCACATATGATTGAACGTCTACTTCTTGGTATGAAAAGCTCAAAATTGCAAAGAAAGAAAGGCACTGCTGAGATTCGAACTCAGGATCTCCTGTTTACAAGACAGGCACTTTAACCAACTAAGCCACAGTGCCATGACAACCAATGCCAAAAAGTCAGAAAATGGGAATTGCTATGCAATGATTAAAATGTCTACAAAATGCTGTATATTGACGGAGCAGTTGCAGCTTGCATTTTTTGAGTTACGGTCCATTCAGCCAGTGCTTAATATGTGACCTTCAATGAAAATGCAGCCAAAGACTTGTTGATCATGTTGTCAGAATGTCTCACCTGGAGTGGTTGCCTTTTAAAGATGAGGTGGCCGAGGGGTTAAGTCGATGGACGGCTAATCCATTGTGCTCTGCATGCCTTTTCCAACTTGTTATCTTGCTTTGAAGATTTTTTATTGTCTTTGCAGGCATGGGAGTTTTCTATTTCCAATCCAGAAGGGTGCGTTACGTGACCTATCAACCAGGCCTTAGAAATCCTGCCTTGTCTTCCAATTCCTCTTGCATGGTGCTTAATGCTATCCTATAAAGAAGATGAGGACAATTCTTTCTTTTGGGCGTTTAGCCAGCATCCATATTTTTGACTTTCCTCGGACTGTCTTAGGGCTGTGGGATGGATAATATTGATGTCAGATAGGATTGAACTTCTGCTTTTTGGTATGAAAAGCTTAAAATTTAGGGGAAAAAAGGCACTGCTGAGATTTGAACTCAGGATCTCCTGTTTACTAGACAGGCGCTTTAACCAACTAAGCCACAGCGCCACATGAAGTCCAGCAGAAAAGCCAGAAAATGGGAATTTCTTACGCAATGATTCAAATTTCTACTAAATGTTGTGCATTGATGGAGTGGTTGCAGCTTGCATTTTTTCACCAACTTGGAGTTACGGTCCCCTCAGCCAGTGCCTGATCTGTGACCTTCAATAAAAATGCAGCAAAAAACTTTTTGACCCTGTTCTCAGAATCTATCACCTGGAGATAGGGTCTTATGTATACGAGGTGGCCGAGTGGTTAAGGCGATGGACTGCTAATCCATTGTGCTCTGCATGCATGGGTTCAAATCCCATCCTTGTCGGTTTCTTCTACTTTTTACCACTTTGCAGCTTGCCTAGTAGATTCTTTGCAACTTGCCTTGTAGAGTCTTTATTGTCAGCATATGCAGTGGATGCTCCCACCATGGCAGTTTTCTATTTTTGATTCAGAAACGTGCCTCTGTGACCTATCAATCTGGCATTAGTTATCCTGCATTGTTTTTCCATTTCTCTTGCATGGTGCTTAATACTATCCAATAAAGAAGATGAGGACATTTCCTTCTTTTGGGCATTCAGCCAGCATACATATTTTTGACTTTGCTCGGACATTCTTAGGACTGTGGGATAGACAAGTTTGAAGTCACATATGATTGAACGTCTACTTCTTGGTATGAAAAGCTCAAAATTGCAAAGAAAGAAAGGCACTGCTGAGATTCAAACTCAGGATATCCTGTTTACAAGACAGGCGTTTTAACCAACTAAGCCACAGCACCATGACAACCAATGCCAAAAAGTCAGAAAATGGGAATTGCTATGCAATGATTAAAATGTCTACAAAATGCTGTATATTGACGGAGCAGTTGCAGCTTGCATTTTTTGAGTTACGGTTCACTCAGCCAGTGCTTAATATGTGACCTTCAATGAAAATGCAGCCAAAGACTTGTTGATCATGTTGTCAGAATGTCTCACCTGGAGTGGTTGCCTTTTAAAGACGAGGTGGCCGAGGGGTTAAGTCGATGGACGGCTAATCCATTGTGCTCTGCATGCCTTTTCCAACTTGGTATCTTGCTTTGAAGATTTTTTATTGTCTTTGCAGGCATGGGAGTTTTCTATTTCCAATCCAGAAGGGTGCGTTACATGACCTATCAACCAGGCCTTAGAAATCCTGCCTTGTCTTCCAATTCCTCTTGCATGGTGCTTAATGCTATCCTATAAAGAAGATGAGGACAATTCTTTCTTTTGGGCGTTTAGCCAGCATCCATATTTTTGACTTTCCTCGGACTGTCTTAGGGCTGTGGGATGGATAATATTGATGTCAGATAGGATTGAACATCTGCTTTTTGGTATGAAAAGCTTAAAATTTAGGGGAAAAAAAGGCACTGCTGAGATTTGAACTCAGGATCTCCTGTTTACTAGACAGGCGCTTTAACCAACTAAGCCACAGCGCCACATGAAGTCCAGCAGAAAAGCCAGAAAATGGGAATTTCTTACGCAATGATTCAAATTTCTACTAAATGTTGTGCATTGATGGAGTGGTTGCAGCTTGCATTTTTTCACCAACTTGGAGTTACGGTCCCCTCAGCCAGTGCCTGATCTGTGACCTTCAATAAAAATGCAGCAAAAAACTTTTTGACCCTGTTCTCAGAATCTATCACCTGGAGGTAGGGTCTTATGTAGACGAGGTGGCCGAGTGGTTAAGGCAATGGACTGCTAATCCATTGTGCTCTGCATGCATGGGTTCAAATCCCATCCTCGTCGGTTTCTTCTACTTTTTACCACTTTGCAGCTTGCCTAGTAGATTCTTTGCAACTTGCCTTGTAGATTCTTTATTGTCAGCATATGCAGTGGATGCTCCCACCATGGCAGTTTTCTATTTTTGATTCAGAAAGGTGCCTCATGTGACCTATCAACCTGGCATTAGTAATCCTGCATTGTTTTTCCATTTCTCTTGCATGGTGCTTAATACTATCCAATAAAGAAGATGAGGACATTTCCTTCTTTTGGGCATTCAGCCAGCATACATATTTTTGACTTTGCTCAGACATTCTTAGGACTGTGGGATAGACAAGTTTGAAGTCACATGTGATTGAACGTCTACTTCTTGGTATGAAAAGCTCAAAATTGCAAAGAAAGAAAGGCACTGCTGAGATTCGTACTCAGGATCTCCTGTTTACAAGACAGGCACTTTAACCAACTAAGCCACAGTGCCATAACATCCAATGCCAAAAAGTCAGAAAATGGGAATTGCTATGCAATGATTAAAATGTCTACAAAATGCTGTATATTGACGGAGCAGTTGCAGCTTGCATTTTTTGAGTTACGGTCCATTCAGCCAGTGCTTAATATGTGACCTTCAATGAAAATGCAGCCAAAGACTTGTTGATCATGTTGTCAGAATGTCTCACCTGGAGTGGTTGCCTTTTAAAGATGAGGTGGCCGAGGGGTTAAGTCGATGGACGGCTAATCCATTGTGCTCTGCATGCCTTTTCCAACTTGGTATCTTGCTTTGAAGATTTTTTATTGTCTTTGCAGGCATGGGAGTTTTCTATTTCCAATCCAGAAGGGTGCGTTACGTGACCTATCAACCAGGCCTTAGAAATCCTGCCTTGTCTTCCAATTCCTGTTGCATGGTGCTTAATGCTATCCTATAAAGAAGATGAGGACAATTCTTTCTTTTGGGCGTTTAGCCAGCATCCATATTTTTGACTTTGCTCGGACTGTCTTAGGGCTGTGGGATGGATAATATTGATGTCAGATAGGATTGAACATCTGCTTTTTGGTATGAAAAGCTTAAAATTTAGGGGAAAATAGGCACTGCTGAGATTTGAACTCAGGATCTCCTGTTTACTAGACAGGCGCTTTAACCAACTAAGCCACAGCGCCACATGAAGTCCAGCAGAAAAGCCAGAAAATGGGAATTTCTTACGCAATGATTCAAATTTCTACTAAATGTTGTGCATTGATGGAGTGGTTGCAGCTTGCATTTTTTCACCAACTTGGAGTTACGGTCCCCTCAGCCAGTGCCTGATCTGTGACCTTCAATAAAAATGCAGCAAAAAACTTTTTGACCCTGTTCTCAGAATCTATCACCTGGAGGTAGGGACTTATGTAGATGAGGTGGCCGAGTGGTTAAGGCGATGGACTGCTAATCCATTGTGCTCTGCATGCATGGGTTCAAATCCCATCCTCGTCGGTTTCTTCTACTTTTTACCACCTTGCAGCTTGCCTAGTAGATTCTTTGCAATTTGCCTTGTAGATTCTTTATTGTCAGCATATGCAGTGGATGCTCCCACCATGGCAGTTTTCTATTTTTGATTCAGAAAGGTGCCTCATGTGACCTATCAACCTGGCATTAGTAATCCTGCATTGTTTTTCCATTTCTCTTGCATGGTGCTTAATACTATCCAATAAAGAAGATGAGGACATTTCCTTCTTTTGGGCATTCAGCCAGCATACATATTTTTGACTTTGCTCAGACATTCTTAGGACTGTGGGATAGACAAGTTTGAAGTCACATATGATTGAACGTCTACTTCTTGGTATGAAAAGCTCAAAATTGCAAAGAAAGAAAGGCACTGCTGAGATTCGAACTCAGGATCTCCTGTTTACAAGACAGGCACTTTAACCAACTAAGCCACAGTGCCATGACAACCAATGCCAAAAAGTCAGAAAATGGGAATTGCTATGCAATGATTAAAATGTCTACAAAATGCTGTATATTGACGGAGCAGTTGCAGCTTGCATTTTTTGAGTTACGGTCCATTCAGCCAGTGCTTAATATGTGACCTTCAATGAAAATGCAGCCAAAGACTTGTTGATCATGTTGTCAGAATATCTCACCTGGAGTGGTTGCCTATTAAAGATGAGGTGGCCGAGGGGTTAAGTCGATGGACGGCTAATCCATTGTGCTCTGCATGCCTTTTCCAACTTGTTATCTTGCTTTGAAGATTTTTTATTGTCTTTGCAGGCATGGGAGTTTTCTATTTCCAATCCAGAAGGGTGCGTTACGTGACCTATCAACCAGGCCTTAGAAATCCTGCCTTGTCTTCCAATTCCTCTTGCATGGTGCTTAATGCTATCCTATAAAGAAGATGAGGAAAATTCTTTCTTTTGGGCGTTTAGCCAGCATCCATATTTTTGACTTTCCTCGGACTGTCTTAGGGCTGTGGGATGGATAATATTGATGTCAGATAGGATTGAACTTCTGCTTTTTGGTATGAAAAGCTGAAAAATTTAGGGGAAAAAAGGCACTGCTGAGATTTGAACTCAGGATCTCCTGTTTACTAGACAGGCGCTTTAACCAACTAAGCCACAGCGCCACATGAAGTCCAGCAGAAAAGCCAGAAAATGGGAATTTCTTACGCAATGATTCAAATTTCTACTAAATGTTGTGCATTGATGGAGTGGTTGCAGCTTGCATTTTTTCACCAACTTGGAGTTACGGTCCCCTCAGCCAGTGCCTGATGTGTGACCTTCAATAAAAATGCAGCAAAAAACTTTTTGACCCTGTTCTCAGAATCTATCACCTGGAGGTAGGGTCTTATGTAGACGAGGTGGCCGAGTGGTTAAGGCGATGGACTGCTAATCCATTGTGCTCTGCATGCATGGGTTCAAATCCCATCCTCGTCGGTTTCTTCTACTTTTTACCACTTTGCAGCTTGCCTAGTAGATTCTTTGCAATTTGCCTTGTAGATTCTTTATTGTCAGCATATGCAGTGGATGCTCCCACCATGGCAGTTTTCTATTTTTGATTCAGAAAGGTGCCTCATGTGACCTATCAACCTGGCATTAGTAATCCTGCATTGTTTTTCCATTTCTCTTGCATGGTGCTTAATACTATCCAATAAAGAAGATGAGGACATTTCCTTCTTTTGGGCATTCAGCCAGCATACATATTTTTGACTTTGCTCAGACATTCATAGGACTGTGGGATAGACAAGTTTGAAGTCACATATGATTGAACGTCTACTTCTTGGTATGAAAAGCTCAAAATTGCAAAGAAAGAAAGGCACTGCTGAGATTCGAACTCAGGATCTCCTGTTTACTAGACAGGCGCTTTAACCAACTAAGCCACAGTGCCATGACAACCAATGCCAAAAAGTCAGAAAATGGGAATTGCTATGCAATGATTAAAATGTCTACAAAATGCTGTATATTGACGGAGCAGTTGCAGCTTGCATTTTTTGAGTTACGGTCCATTCAGCCAGTGCTTAATATGTGACCTTCAATGAAAATGCAGCCAAAGACTTGTTGATCATGTTGTCAGAATGTCTCACCTGGAGTGGTTGCCTTTTAAAGATGAGGTGGCCGAGGGGTTAAGTCGATGGACGGCTAATCCATTGTGCTCTGCATGCCTTTTCCAACTTGTTATCTTGCTTTGAAGATTTTTTATTGTCTTTGCAGGCATGGGAGTTTTCTATTTCCAATCCAGAAGGGTGCGTTACGTGACCTATCAACCAGGCCTTAGAAATCCTGCCTTGTCTTCCAATTCCTCTTGCATGGTGCTTAATGCTATCCTATAAAGAAGATGAGGACAATTCTTTCTTTTGGGCGTTTAGCCAGCATCCATATTTTTGACTTTCCTCGGACTGTCTTAGGGCTGTGGGATGGATAATATTGATGTCAGATAGGATTGAACATCTGCTTTTTGGTATGAAAAGCTTAAAATTTAGGGGAAAAAAGGCACTGGTGAGATTTGAACTCAGGATCTCCTGTTTACTAGACAGGCGTTTAAACAACTAAGCCACAGCGCCACATGAAGTCCAGCAGAAAAGCCAGAAAATGGGAATTTCTTACGCAATGATTCAAATTTCTACTAAATGTTGTGCATTGATGGAGTGGTTGCAGCTTGCATTTTTTCACCAACTTGGAGTTACGGTCCCCTCAGCCAGTGCCTGATCTGTGACCTTCAATAAAAATGCAGCAAAAAACTTTTTGACCCTGTTCTCAGAATCTATCACCTGGAGGTGGGGTCTTATGTAGACGAGGTGGCCGAGTGGTTAAGGCGATGGACTGCTAATCCATTGTGCTCTGCATGCATGGGTTCAAATCCCATTCTCGTCGGTTTCTTCTACTTTTTACCACTTTGCAGCTTGCCTAGTAGATTCTTTGCAACTTGCCTTGTAGATTCTTTATTGTCAGCATATGCAGTGGATGCTCCCACCATGGCAGTTTTCTATTTTTGATTCAGAAACGTGCCTCTGTGACCTATCAACCTGGCATTAGTAATCCTGCATTGTTTTTCCATTTCTCTTGCATGGTGCTTAATACTATCCAATAAAGAAGATGAGGACATTTCCTTCTTTTGGGCATTCAGCCAGCATACATATTTTTGACTTTGCTCGGACATTCTTAGGACTGTGGGATAGACAAGTTTGAAGTCACATATGATTGAACGTCTACTTCTTGGTATGAAAAGCTCAAAATTGCAAAGAAAGAAAGGCACTGCTGAGATTCGAACTCAGGATCTCCTGTTTACAAGACAGGCACTTTAACCAACTAAGCCACAGTGCCATGACAACCAACGCCAAAAAGTCAGAAAATGGGAATTGCTATGCAATGATTAAAATGTCTACAAAATGCTGTATATTGACGGAGCAGTTGCAGCTTGCATTTTTTGAGTTACGGTCCATTCAGCCAGTGCTTAATATGTGACCTTCAATGAAAATGCAGCCAAAGACTTGTTGATCATGTTGTCAGAATGTCTCACCTGGAGTGGTTGCCTTTTAAAGACGAGGTGGCCGAGGGGTTAAGTCGATGGACGGCTAATCCATTGTGCTCTGCATGCCTTTTCCAACTTGGTATCTTGCTTTGAAGATTTTTTATTGTCTTTGCAGGCATGGGAGTTTTCTATTTCCAATCCAGAAGGGTGTGTTACGTGACCTATCAACCAGGCCTTAGAAATCCTGCCTTGTTTTCCAATTCCTCTTGCATGGTGCTTAATGCTATCCTATAAAGAAGATGAGGACAATTCTTTCTTTTGGGCGTTTAGCCAGCATCCATATTTTTGACTTTCCTCGGACTGTCTTAGGGCTGTGGGATGGATAATATCAACCTGGCATTAGTAATCCTGCATTGTTTTTCCATTTCTCTTGCATGGTGCTTAATACTATCCAATAAAGAAGATGAGGACATTTCCTTCTTTTGGGCATTCAGCCAGCATACATATTTTTGACTTTGCTTAGACATTCTTAGGACTGTGGGATAGACAAGTTTGAAGTCACATATGATTGAACGTCTACTTCTTGGTATGAAAAGCTCAAAATTGCAAAGAAAGAAATGCACTGCTGAGATTCAAACTCAGGATATCCTGTTTACAAGACAGGCGCTTTAACCAACTAAGCCACAGCACCATGACAACCAATGCCAAAAAGTCAGAAAATGGGAATTGCTATGCAATGATTAAAATGTCTACAAAATGCTGTATATTGACGGAGCAGTTGCAGCTTGCATTTTTTGAGTTACGGTCCACTCAGCCAGTGCTTAATATGTGACCTTCAATGAAAATGCAGCCAAAGACTTGTTGATCATGTTGTCAGAATGTCTCACCTGGAGTGGTTGCCTTTTAAAGACGAGGTGGCCGAGGGGTTAAGTCGATGGACGGCTAATCCATTGTGCTCTGCATGCCTTTTCCAACTTGGTATCTTGCTTTGAAGATTTTTTATTGTCTTTGCAGGCATGGGAGTTTTCTATTTCCAATCCAGAAGGGTGTGTTACGTGACCTATCAACCAGGCCTTAGAAATCCTGCCTTGTTTTCCAATTCCTCTTGCATGGTGCTTAATGCTATCCTATAAAGAAGATGAGGACAATTCTTTCTTTTGGGCGTTTAGCCAGCATCCATATTTTTGACTTTCCTCGGACTGTCTTAGGGCTGTGGGATGGATAATATTGATGTCAGATAGGATTGAACATCTGCTTTTTGGTATGAAAAGCTTAAAATTTAGGGGAAAAAAGGCACTGCTGAGATTTGAACTCAGGATCTCCTGTTTACTAGACAGGCGCTTTAACCAACTAAGCCACAGCGCCACATGAAGTCCAGCAGAAAAGCCAGTAAATGGGAATTTCTTACGCAATGATTCAAATATCTACTAAATGTTGTGCATTGATGGAGTGGTTGCAGCTTGCATTTTTTCACCAACTTGGAGTTACGGTCCCCTCAGCCAGTGCCTGATCTGTGACCTTCAATAAAAATGCAGCAAAAAACTTTTTGACCTTGTTCTCAGAATCTATCACCTGGAGGTGGGGTCTTTTGTAGACGAGGTGGCCGAGTGGTTAAGGCGATGGACTGCTAATCCATTGTGCTCTGCATGCATGGGTTCAAATCCCATCCTTGTAGGTTTCTTCTACTTTTTACCACTTTGCAGCTTGCCTAGTAGATTCTTTGCAATTTGCCTTGTAGATTCTTTATTGTCAGCAAATGCAGTGGATGCTCCCACCATGGCAGTTTTCTATTTTTGATTCAGAAAGGTGCCTCATGCGACCTATCAACCTGGCATTAGTAATCCTGCATTGTTTTTCCATTTCTCTTGCATGGTGCTTAATACTATCCAATAAAGAAGATGAGGACATTTCCTTCTTTTGGGCATTCAGCCAGCATACATATTTTTGACTTTGCTTAGACATTCTTAGGACTGTGGGATAGACAAGTTTGAAGTCACATATGATTGAACGTCTACTTCTTGGTATGAAAAGCTCAAAATTGCAAAGAAAGAAAGGCACTGCTGAGATTCAAACTCAGGATATCCTGTTTACAAGACAGGCGCTTTAACCAACTAAGCCACAGCACCATGACAACCAATGCCAAAAAGTCAGAAAATGGGAATTGCTATGCAATGATTAAAATGTCTACAAAATGCTGTATATTGACGGAGCAGTTGCAGCTTGCATTTTTTGAGTTACGGTCCACTCAGCCAGTGCTTAATATGTGACCTTCAATGAAAATGCAGCCAAAGACTTGTTGATCATGTTGTCAGAATGTAGATTCTTTGCAACTTGCCTTGTAGATTCTTTGCAACTTGCCTTGTAGATTCTTTATTGTAAGCATATGGCTCATATGGCTCATATGGCTCATGGCTCCCACCATGGCAGTTTTTAGACGAGGTGGCCGAGTGGTTAAGGCGATGGACTGCTAATCCATTGTGCTCTGCATGCATGGGTTCAAATCCCATCCTTGTCGGTTTCTTCTACTTTTTACCACTTTGCAGCTTGCCTAGTAGAGTCTTTGCAACTTGCCTTGTAGATTCTTTGCAATTTGCCTTGTAGATTCTTTATTGTCAGCATATGCAGTGGATGCTCCCACCATGGCAGTTTTCTATTTTTGATTCAGAAAGGTGCCTCATGTGACCTATCAACCTGGCATTAGTAATCCTGCATTGTTTTTCCATTTCTCTTGCATGGTGCTTAATACTATCCAATAAAGAAGATGAGGACATTTCCTTCTTTTGGGCATTCAGCCAGCATACATATTTTTGACTTTGCTCAGACATTCTTAGGACTGTGGGATAGACAAGTTTGAAGTCACATATGATTGAACGTCTACTTCTTGGTATGAAAAGCTCAAAATTGCAAAGAAAGAAAGGCACTGCTGAGATTCAAACTCAGGATCTCCTGATTACAAGACAGGCGCTTTAACCAACTAAGCCACAGTGCCATGACAACCAATGCCAAAAAGTCAGAAAATGGGAATTGCTATGCAATGATTAAAATGTCTACAAAATGCTGTATATTGATGGAGCAGTTGCAGCTTGCATTTTTTGAGTTACGGTCCATTCAGCCAGTGCTTAATATGTGACCTTCAATGAAAATGCAGCCAAAGACTTGTTGATCATGTTGTCAGAGTGTCTCACCTGGATTGGTTGCCTTTTAAAGATGAGGTGGCCGAGGGGTTAAGTCGATGGACGGCTAATCCATTGTGCTCTGCATGCCTTTTCCAACTTGTTATCTTGCTTTGAAGATTTTTTTATTGTCTTTGCAGGCATGGGAGTTTTCTATTTCCAATCCAGAAGGGTGCGTTACGTGACCTATCAACCAGGCCTTAGAAATCCTGCCTTGTCTTCCAATTCCTCTTGCATGGTGCTTAATGCTATTTTATAAAGAAGATGAGGACAATTCTTTCTTTTGGGCGTTTAGCCAGCATCCATATTTTTGACTTTCCTCGGACTGTCTTAGGGCTGTGGGATGGATAATATTGATGTCAGATAGGATTCAACATCTGCTTTTGGTATGAAAAGCTTAAAATTTAGGGGAAAAAAAGGCACTGGTGAGATTTGAACTCAGGATCTCCTGTTTACTAGACAGGCGTTTAAACAACTAAGCCACAGCGCCACATGAAGTCCAGCAGAAAAGCCAGAAAATGGGAATTTCTTACGCAATGATTCAAATTTCTACTAAATGTTGTGCATTGATGGAGTGGTTGCAGCTTGCATTTTTTCACCAACTTGGAGTTACGGTCCCCTCAGCCAGTGCCTGATCTGTGACCTTCAATAAAAATGCAGCAAAAAACTTTTTGACCCTGTTCTCAGAATCTATCACCTGGAGGTGGGGTCTTATGTAGACGAGGTGGCCGAGTGGTTAAGGCGATGGACTGCTAATCCATTGTGCTCTGCATGCATGGGTTCAAATCCCATTCTCGTCGGTTTCTTCTACTTTTTACCACTTTGCAGCTTGCCTAGTAGATTCTTTGCAACTTGCCTTGTAGATTCTTTATTGTCAGCATATGCAGTGGATGCTCCCACCATGGCAGTTTTCTATTTTTGATTCAGAAAGGTGCCTCATGTGACCTATCAACCTGGCATTAGTAATCCTGCATTGTTTTTCCATTTCTCTTGCATGGTGCTTAATACTATCCAATAAAGAAGATGAGGACATTTCCTTCTTTTGGGCATTCAGCCAGCATACATATTTTTGACTTTGCTCAGACATTCTTAGGACTGTGGGATAGACAAGTTTGAAGTCACATATGATTAAACGTCTACTTCTTGGTATGAAAAGCTCAAAATTGCAAAGAAAGAAAGGCACTGCTGAGATTCGAACTCAGGATCTCCTGTTTACAAGACAGGCACTTTAACCAACTAAGCCACAGTGTCATGACAACCAACGCCAAAAAGTCAGAAAATGGGAATTGCTATGCAATGATTAAAATGTCTACAAAATGCTGTATATTGACGGAGCAGTTGCAGCTTGCATTTTTTGAGTTACGGTCCATTCAGCCAGTGCTTAATATGTGACCTTCAATGAAAATGCAGCCAAAGACTTGTTGATCATGTTGTCAGAATGTCTCACCTGGAGTGGTTGCCTTTTAAAGATGAGGTGGCCGAGGGGTTAAGTCGATGGACGGCTAATCCATTGTGCTCTGCATGCCTTTTCCAACTTGTTATCTTGCTTTGAAGATTTTTTATTGTCTTTGCAGGCATGGGAGTTTTCTATTTCCAATCCAGAAGGGTGCGTTACGTGACCTATCAACCAGGCCTTAGAAATCCTGCCTTGTCTTCCAATTCCTCTTGCATGGTGCTTAATGCTATCCTATAAAGAAGATGAGGACAATTCTTTCTTTTGGGCGTTTAGCCAGCATCCATATTTTTGACTTTCCTCAGACTGTCTTAGGGCTGTGGGATGGATAATATTGATGTCAGATAGGATTGAACTTCTGCTTTTTGGTATGAAAAGCTTAAAATTTAGGGGAAAAAAGGCACTGCTGAGATTTGAACTCAGAATCTCCTGTTTACTAGACAGGCGCTTTAACCAACTAAGCCACAGCGCCACATGAAGTCCAGCAGAAAAGCCAGAAAATGGGAATTTCTTACGCAATGATTCAAATTTCTACTAAATGTTGTGCATTGATGGAGTGGTTGCAGCTTGCATTTTTTCACCAACTTGGAGTTACGGTCCCCTCAGCCAGTGCCTGATCTGTGACCTTCAATAAAAATGCAGCAAAAAACTTTTTGACCCTGTTCTCAGAATCTATCACCTGGAGGTAGGGTCTTATGTATACGAGGTGGCCGAGTGGTTAAGGCGATGGACTGCTAATCCATTGTGCTCTGCATGCATGGGTTCAAATCCCATCCTTGTCGGTTTCTTCTACTTTTTACCACTTTGCAGCTTGCCTAGTAGATTCTTTGCAATTTGCCTTGTAGATTCTTTATTGTCAGCATATGCAGTGGATGCTCCCACCATGGCAGTTTTCTATTTTTGATTCAGAAAGGTGCCTCATGTGACCTATCAACCTGGCATTAGTAATCCTGCATTGTTTTTCCATTTCTCTTGCATGGTGCTTAATACTATCCAATAAAGGAGATGAGGACATTTCCTTCTTTTGGGCATTCAGCCAGCATACATATTTTTGACTTTGCTCAGACATTCTTAGGACTGTGGGATAGACAAGTTTGAAATCACATATGATTGAACGTCTACTTCTTGGTATGAAAAGCTCAAAATTGCAAAGAAAGAAAGGCACTGCTGAGATTCAAACTCAGGATCTCCTGTTTACAAGACAGGTGCTTTAACCAACTAAGCCACAGTGCCATGACAACCAATGCCAAAAAGTCAGAAAATGGGAATTGCTATGCAATGATTAAAATGTCTACAAAATGCTGTATATTGACGGAGCAGTTGCAGCTTGCATTTTTTGAGTTACGGTCCATTCAGCCAGTGCTTAATATGTGACCTTCAATGAAAATGCAGCCAAAGACTTGTTGATCATGTTGTCGGAATGTCTCACCTGGAGTGGTTGCCTTTTAAAGATGAGGTGGCCGAGGGGTTAAGTCGATGGACGGCTAATCCATTGTGCTCTGCATGCCTTTTACAACTTGTTATCTTGCTTTGAAGATTTTTTATTGTCTTTGCAGGCATGGGAGTTTTCTATTTCCAATCCAGAAGGGTGTGTTACGTGACCTATCAACCAGGCCTTAGAAATCCTGCCTTGTTTTCCAATTCCTCTTGCATGGTGCTTAATGCTATCCTATAAAGAAGATGAGGACAATTCTTTCTTTTGGGCGTTTAGCCAGCATCCATATTTTTGACTTTCCTCGGACTGTCTTAGGGCTGTGGGATGGATAATATTGATGTCAGATAGGATTGAACATCTGCTTTTTGGTATGAAAAGCTTAAAATTTAGGGGAAAAAAGGCACTGCTGAGATTTGAACTCAGGATCTCCTGTTTACTAGACAGGCGCTTTAACCAACTAAGCCACAGCGCCACATGAAGTCCAGCAGAAAAGCCAGTAAATGGGAATTTCTTACGCAATGATTCAAATATCTACTAAATGTTGTGCATTGATGGAGTGGTTGCAGCTTGCATTTTTTCACCAACTTGGAGTTACGGTCCCCTCAGCCAGTGCCTGATCTGTGACCTTCAATAAAAATGCAGCAAAAAACTTTTTGACCTTGTTCTCAGAATCTATCACCTGGAGGTGGGGTCTTTTGTAGACGAGGTGGCCGAGTGGTTAAGGCGATGGACTGCTAATCCATTGTGCTCTGCATGCATGGGTTCAAATCCCATCCTTGTAGGTTTCTTCTACTTTTTACCACTTTGCAGCTTGCCTAGTAGATTCTTTGCAATTTGCCTTGTAGATTCTTTATTGTCAGCAAATGCAGTGGATGCTCCCACCATGGCAGTTTTCTATTTTTGATTCAGAAAGGTGCCTCATGCGACCTATCAACCTGGCATTAGTAATCCTGCATTGTTTTTCCATTTCTCTTGCATGGTGCTTAATACTATCCAATAAAGAAGATGAGGACATTTCCTTCTTTTGGGCATTCAGCCAGCATACATATTTTTGACTTTGCTTAGACATTCTTAGGACTGTGGGATAGACAAGTTTGAAGTCACATATGATTGAACGTCTACTTCTTGGTATGAAAAGCTCAAAATTGCAAAGAAAGAAAGGCACTGCTGAGATTCAAACTCAGGATATCCTGTTTACAAGACAGGCGCTTTAACCAACTAAGCCACAGCACCATGACAACCAATGCCAAAAAGTCAGAAAATGGGAATTGCTATGCAATGATTAAAATGTCTACAAAATGCTGTATATTGACGGAGCAGTTGCAGCTTGCATTTTTTGAGTTACGGTCCACTCAGCCAGTGCTTAATATGTGACCTTCAATGAAAATGCAGCCAAAGACTTGTTGATCATGTTGTCAGAATGTAGATTCTTTGCAACTTGCCTTGTAGATTCTTTGCAACTTGCCTTGTAGATTCTTTATTGTAAGCATATGGCTCATATGGCTCATATGGCTCATGGCTCCCACCATGGCAGTTTTTAGACGAGGTGGCCGAGTGGTTAAGGCGATGGACTGCTAATCCATTGTGCTCTGCATGCATGGGTTCAAATCCCATCCTTGTCGGTTTCTTCTACTTTTTACCACTTTGCAGCTTGCCTAGTAGAGTCTTTGCAACTTGCCTTGTAGATTCTTTGCAATTTGCCTTGTAGATTCTTTATTGTCAGCATATGCAGTGGATGCTCCCACCATGGCAGTTTTCTATTTTTGATTCAGAAAGGTGCCTCATGTGACCTATCAACCTGGCATTAGTAATCCTGCATTGTTTTTCCATTTCTCTTGCATGGTGCTTAATACTATCCAATAAAGAAGATGAGGACATTTCCTTCTTTTGGGCATTCAGCCAGCATACATATTTTTGACTTTGCTCAGACATTCTTAGGACTGTGGGATAGACAAGTTTGAAGTCACATATGATTGAACGTCTACTTCTTGGTATGAAAAGCTCAAAATTGCAAAGAAAGAAAGGCACTGCTGAGATTCAAACTCAGGATCTCCTGATTACAAGACAGGCGCTTTAACCAACTAAGCCACAGTGCCATGACAACCAATGCCAAAAAGTCAGAAAATGGGAATTGCTATGCAATGATTAAAATGTCTACAAAATGCTGTATATTGATGGAGCAGTTGCAGCTTGCATTTTTTGAGTTACGGTCCATTCAGCCAGTGCTTAATATGTGACCTTCAATGAAAATGCAGCCAAAGACTTGTTGATCATGTTGTCAGAGTGTCTCACCTGGATTGGTTGCCTTTTAAAGATGAGGTGGCCGAGGGGTTAAGTCGATGGACGGCTAATCCATTGTGCTCTGCATGCCTTTTCCAACTTGTTATCTTGCTTTGAAGATTTTTTTATTGTCTTTGCAGGCATGGGAGTTTTCTATTTCCAATCCAGAAGGGTGCGTTACGTGACCTATCAACCAGGCCTTAGAAATCCTGCCTTGTCTTCCAATTCCTCTTGCATGGTGCTTAATGCTATTTTATAAAGAAGATGAGGACAATTCTTTCTTTTGGGCGTTTAGCCAGCATCCATATTTTTGACTTTCCTCGGACTGTCTTAGGGCTGTGGGATGGATAATATTGATGTCAGATAGGATTCAACATCTGCTTTTGGTATGAAAAGCTTAAAATTTAGGGGAAAAAAAGGCACTGGTGAGATTTGAACTCAGGATCTCCTGTTTACTAGACAGGCGTTTAAACAACTAAGCCACAGCGCCACATGAAGTCCAGCAGAAAAGCCAGAAAATGGGAATTTCTTACGCAATGATTCAAATTTCTACTAAATGTTGTGCATTGATGGAGTGGTTGCAGCTTGCATTTTTTCACCAACTTGGAGTTACGGTCCCCTCAGCCAGTGCCTGATCTGTGACCTTCAATAAAAATGCAGCAAAAAACTTTTTGACCCTGTTCTCAGAATCTATCACCTGGAGGTGGGGTCTTATGTAGACGAGGTGGCCGAGTGGTTAAGGCGATGGACTGCTAATCCATTGTGCTCTGCATGCATGGGTTCAAATCCCATTCTCGTCGGTTTCTTCTACTTTTTACCACTTTGCAGCTTGCCTAGTAGATTCTTTGCAACTTGCCTTGTAGATTCTTTATTGTCAGCATATGCAGTGGATGCTCCCACCATGGCAGTTTTCTATTTTTGATTCAGAAAGGTGCCTCATGTGACCTATCAACCTGGCATTAGTAATCCTGCATTGTTTTTCCATTTCTCTTGCATGGTGCTTAATACTATCCAATAAAGAAGATGAGGACATTTCCTTCTTTTGGGCATTCAGCCAGCATACATATTTTTGACTTTGCTCAGACATTCTTAGGACTGTGGGATAGACAAGTTTGAAGTCACATATGATTAAACGTCTACTTCTTGGTATGAAAAGCTCAAAATTGCAAAGAAAGAAAGGCACTGCTGAGATTCGAACTCAGGATCTCCTGTTTACAAGACAGGCACTTTAACCAACTAAGCCACAGTGTCATGACAACCAACGCCAAAAAGTCAGAAAATGGGAATTGCTATGCAATGATTAAAATGTCTACAAAATGCTGTATATTGACGGAGCAGTTGCAGCTTGCATTTTTTGAGTTACGGTCCATTCAGCCAGTGCTTAATATGTGACCTTCAATGAAAATGCAGCCAAAGACTTGTTGATCATGTTGTCAGAATGTCTCACCTGGAGTGGTTGCCTTTTAAAGATGAGGTGGCCGAGGGGTTAAGTCGATGGACGGCTAATCCATTGTGCTCTGCATGCCTTTTCCAACTTGTTATCTTGCTTTGAAGATTTTTTATTGTCTTTGCAGGCATGGGAGTTTTCTATTTCCAATCCAGAAGGGTGCGTTACGTGACCTATCAACCAGGCCTTAGAAATCCTGCCTTGTCTTCCAATTCCTCTTGCATGGTGCTTAATGCTATCCTATAAAGAAGATGAGGACAATTCTTTCTTTTGGGCGTTTAGCCAGCATCCATATTTTTGACTTTCCTCAGACTGTCTTAGGGCTGTGGGATGGATAATATTGATGTCAGATAGGATTGAACTTCTGCTTTTTGGTATGAAAAGCTTAAAATTTAGGGGAAAAAAGGCACTGCTGAGATTTGAACTCAGAATCTCCTGTTTACTAGACAGGCGCTTTAACCAACTAAGCCACAGCGCCACATGAAGTCCAGCAGAAAAGCCAGAAAATGGGAATTTCTTACGCAATGATTCAAATTTCTACTAAATGTTGTGCATTGATGGAGTGGTTGCAGCTTGCATTTTTTCACCAACTTGGAGTTACGGTCCCCTCAGCCAGTGCCTGATCTGTGACCTTCAATAAAAATGCAGCAAAAAACTTTTTGACCCTGTTCTCAGAATCTATCACCTGGAGGTAGGGTCTTATGTATACGAGGTGGCCGAGTGGTTAAGGCGATGGACTGCTAATCCATTGTGCTCTGCATGCATGGGTTCAAATCCCATCCTTGTCGGTTTCTTCTACTTTTTACCACTTTGCAGCTTGCCTAGTAGATTCTTTGCAATTTGCCTTGTAGATTCTTTATTGTCAGCATATGCAGTGGATGCTCCCACCATGGCAGTTTTCTATTTTTGATTCAGAAAGGTGCCTCATGTGACCTATCAACCTGGCATTAGTAATCCTGCATTGTTTTTCCATTTCTCTTGCATGGTGCTTAATACTATCCAATAAAGGAGATGAGGACATTTCCTTCTTTTGGGCATTCAGCCAGCATACATATTTTTGACTTTGCTCAGACATTCTTAGGACTGTGGGATAGACAAGTTTGAAATCACATATGATTGAACGTCTACTTCTTGGTATGAAAAGCTCAAAATTGCAAAGAAAGAAAGGCACTGCTGAGATTCAAACTCAGGATCTCCTGTTTACAAGACAGGTGCTTTAACCAACTAAGCCACAGTGCCATGACAACCAATGCCAAAAAGTCAGAAAATGGGAATTGCTATGCAATGATTAAAATGTCTACAAAATGCTGTATATTGACGGAGCAGTTGCAGCTTGCATTTTTTGAGTTACGGTCCATTCAGCCAGTGCTTAATATGTGACCTTCAATGAAAATGCAGCCAAAGACTTGTTGATCATGTTGTCGGAATGTCTCACCTGGAGTGGTTGCCTTTTAAAGATGAGGTGGCCGAGGGGTTAAGTCGATGGACGGCTAATCCATTGTGCTCTGCATGCCTTTTACAACTTGTTATCTTGCTTTGAAGATTTTTTATTGTCTTTGCAGGCATGGGAGTTTTCTATTTCCAATCCAGAAGGGTGCGTTACGTGACCTATCAACCAGGCCTTAGAAATCTTGCCTTGTCTTCCAATTCCTCTTGCATGGTGCTTAATGCTATCCTATAAAGAAGATGAGGACAATTCTTTCTTTTGGGCGTTTAGCCAGCATCCATATTTTTGACTTTCCTCGGACTGTCTTAGGGCTGTGGGATGGATAATATTGATGTCAGATAGGATTGAACATCTGCTTTTTGGTATGAAAAGCTTAAAATTTAGGGGAAAAAAGGCACTGCTGAGATTTGAACTCAGGATCTCCTGTTTACTAGACAGGTGCTTTAACCAACTAAGCCACAGCGCCACATGAAGTCCAGCAGAAAAGCCAGAAAATGGGAATTTCTTACGCAATGATTCAAATTTCTACTAAATGTTGTGCATTGATGGAGTGGTTGCAGCTTGCATTTTTTCACCAACTTGGAGTTACGGTCCCCTCAGCCAGTGCCTGATCTGTGACCTTCAATAAAAATGCAGCAAAAAACTTTTTGACCTTGTTCTCAGAATCTATCACCTGGAGGTAGGGTCTTATGTAGACGAGGTGGCCGAGTGGTTAAGGCGATGGACTGCTAATCCATTGTGCTCTGCATGCATGGGTTCAAATCCCATCCTCGTCGGTTTCTTCTACTTTTTACTACTTTGCAGCTTGCCTAGTAGATTCTTTGCAACTTGCCTTGTAGATTCTTTGCAACTTGCCTTGTAGAGTCTTTATTGTCAGCATATGCAGTGGATGCTCCCACCATGGCAGTTTTCTATTTTTGATTCAGAAACGTGCCTCTGTGACCTATCAATCTGGCATTAGTAATCCTGCATTCTTTTTCCATTTCTCTTGCATGGTGCTTAATACTATCCAATAAAGAAGATGAGGACATTTCCTTCTTTTGGGCATTCAGCCAGCATACATATTTTTGACTTTGCTCGGACATTCTTAGGACTGTGGGATAGACAAGTTTGAAGTCACATATGATTGAACGTCTACTTCTTGGTATGAAAAGCTCAAAATTGCAAAGAAAGAAAGGCACTGCTGAGATTCAAACTCAGGATATCCTGTTTACAAGACAGGCGCTTTAACCAACTAAGCCACAGCACCATGACAACCAATGCCAAAAAGTCAGAAAATGGGAATTGCTATGCAATGATTAAAATGTCTACAAAATGCTGTATATTGACGGAGCAGTTGCAGCTTGCACTTTTTGAGTTACGGTCCACTCAGCCAGTGCTTAATATGTGACCTTCAATGAAAATGCAGCCAAAGACTTGTTGATCATGTTGTTAGAATGTCTCACCTGGAGTGGTTGCCTTTTAAAGACGAGGTGGCCGAGGGGTTAAGTCGATGGACGGCTAATCCATTGTGCTCTGCATGCCTTTTCCAACTTGGTATCTTGCTTTGAAGATTTTTTATTGTCTTTGCAGGCATGGGAGTTTTCTATTTCCAATCCAGAAGGGTGTGTTACGTGACCTATCAACCAGGCCTTAGAAATCCTGCCTTGTTTTCCAATTCCTCTTGCATGGTGCTTAATGCTATCCTATAAAGAAGATGAGGACAATTCTTTCTTTTGGGCGTTTAGCCAGCATCCATATTTTTGACTTTCCTCGGACTGTCTTAGGGCTGTGGGATGGATAATATTGATGTCAGATAGGATTGAACATCTGCTTTTTGGTATGAAAAGCTTAAAATTTAGGGGAAAAAAGGCACTGCTGAGATTTGAACTCAGGATCTCCTGTTTACTAGACAGGTGCTTTAACCAACTAAGCCACAGCGCCACATGAAGTCCAGCAGAAAAGCCAGAAAATGGGAATTTCTTACGCAATGATTCAAATTTCTACTAAATGTTGTGCATTGATGGAGTGGTTGCAGCTTGCATTTTTTCACCAACTTGGAGTTACGGTCCCCTCAGCCAGTGCCTGATCTGTGACCTTCAATAAAAATGCAGCAAAAAACTTTTTGACCCTGTTCTCAGAATCTATCACCTGGAGGTAGGGTCTTATGTATACGAGGTGGCCGAGTGGTTAAGGCGATGGACTGCTAATCCATTGTGCTCTGCATGCATGGGTTCAAATCCCATCCTTGTCGGTTTCTTCTACTTTTTACCACTTTGCAGCTTGCCTAGTAGATTCTTTGCAATTTGCCTTGTAGATTCTTTATTGTCAGCATATGCAGTGGATGCTCCCACCATGGCAGTTTTCTATTTTTGATTCAGAAAGGTGCCTCATGTGACCTATCAACCTGGCATTAGTAATCCTGCATTGTTTTTCCATTTCTCTTGCATGGTGCTTAATACTATCCAATAAAGAAGATGAGGACATTTCCTTCTTTTGGGCATTCAGCCAGCATACATATTTTTGACTTTGCTCAGACATTCTTAGGACTGTGGGATAGACAAGTTTGAAGTCACATATGATTGAACGTCTACTTCTTGGTATGAAAAGCTCAAAATTGCAAAGAAAGAAAGGCACTGCTGAGATTCAAACTCAGGATCTCCTGTTTACAAGACAGGCACTTTAACCAACTAAGCCACAGTGTCATGACAACCAACTCCAAAAAGTCAGAAAATGGGAATTGCTATGCAATGATTAAAATGTCTACAAAATGCTATATATTGACGGAGCAGTTGCAGCTTGCATTTTTTGAGTTACGGTCCATTCAGCCAGTGCTTAATATGTGACCTTCAATGAAAATGCAGCCAAAGACTTGTTGATCATGTTGTCAGAATGTCTCACCTGGAGTGGTTGCCTTTTAAAGATGAGGTGGCCGAGGGGTTAAGTCGATGGACGGCTAATCCATTGTGCTCTGCATGCCTTTTCCAACTTGTTATCTTGCTTTGAAGATTTTTTATTGTCTTTGCAGGCATGGGAGTTTTCTATTTCCAATCCAGAAGGGTGCGTTACGTGACCTATCAACCAGGCCTTAGAAATCCTGCCTTGTCTTCCAATTCCTCTTGCATGGTGCTTAATGCTATCCTATAAAGAAGATGAGGACAATTCTTTCTTTTGGGCGTTTAGCCAGCATCCATATTTTTGACTTTCCTCGGACTGTCTTAGGGCTGTGGGATGGATAATATTGATGTCAGATAGGATTGAACATCTGCTTTTTGGTATGAAAAGCTTAAAATTTAGGGGAAAAAAGGCACTGCTGAGATTTGAACTCAGGATCTCCTGTTTACTAGACAGGCGCTTTAACCAACTAAGCCACAGCGCCACATGAAGTCCAGCAGAAAAGCCAGAAAATGGGAATTTCTTACGCAATGATTCAAATTTCTACTAAATGTTGTGCATTGATGGAGTGGTTGCAGCTTGCATTTTTTCACCAACTTGGAGTTACGGTCCCCTCAGCCAGTGCCTGATCTGTGACCTTCAATAAAAATGCAGCAAAAAACTTTTTGACCTTGTTCTCAGAATCTATCACCTGGAGGTGGGGTCTTTTGTAGACGAGGTGGCCGAGTGGTTAAGGCGATGGACTGCTAATCCATTGTGCTCTGCATGCATGGGTTCAAATCCCATCCTTGTAGGGTTCTTCTACTTTTTACCACTTTGCAGCTTGCCTAGTAGATTCTTTGCAATTTGCCTTGTAGATTCTTTATTGTCAGCAAATGCAGTGGATGCTCCCACCATGGCAGTTTTCTATTTTTGATTCAGAAAGGTGCCTCATGCGACCTATCAACCTGGCATTAGTAATCCTGCATTGTTTTTCCATTTCTCTTGCATGGTGCTTAATACTATCCAATAAAGAAGATGAGGACATTTCCTTCTTTTGGGCATTCAGCCAGCATACATATTTTTGACTTTGCTTAGACATTCTTAGGACTGTGGGATAGACAAGTTTGAAGTCACATATGATTGAACGTCTACTTCTTGGTATGAAAAGCTCAAAATTGCAAAGAAAGAAAGGCACTGCTGAGATTCAAACTCAGGATATCCTGTTTACAAGACAGGCACTTTAACCAACTAAGCCACAGCACCATGACAACCAATGCCAAAAAGTCAGAAAATGGGAATTGCTATGCAATGATTAAAATGTCTACAAAATGCTGTATATTGACGGAGCAGTTGCAGCTTGCATTTTTTGAGTTACGGTCCACTCAGCCAGTGCTTAATATGTGACCTTCAATGAAAATGCAGCCAAAGACTTGTTGATCATGTTGTCAGAATGTAGATTCTTTGCAACTTGCCTTGTAGATTCTTTGCAACTTGCCTTGTAGATTCTTTGCAACTTGCTTTGTAGAGTCTTTATTGTCAGCATATGCAGTGGATGCTCCCACCATGGCAGTTTTCTATTTTTGATTCAGAAACGTGCCTCTGTGACCTATCAATCTGGCATTAGTAATCCTGCATTCTTTTTCCATTTCTCTTGCATGGTGCTTAATACTATCCAATAAAGAAGATGAGGACATTTCCTTCTTTTGGGCATTCAGCCAGCATACATATTTTTGACTTTGCTCGGACATTCTTAGGACTGTGGGATAGACAAGTTTGAAGTCACATATGATTGAACGTCTACTTCTTGGTATGAAAAGCTCAAAATTGCAAAGAAAGAAAGGCACTGCTGAGATTCAAACTCAGGATATCCTGTTTACAAGACAGGCGCTTTAACCAACTAAGCCACAGCACCATGACAACCAATGCCAAAAAGTCAGAAAATGGGAATTGCTATGCAATGAATAAAATGTCTACAAAATGCTGTATATTGACGGAGCAGTTGCAGCTTGCATTTTTTGAGTTACGGTCCACTCAGCCAGTGCTTAATATGTGACCTTCAATGAAAATGCAGCCAAAGACTTGTTGATCATGTTGTTAGAATGTCTCACCTGGAGTGGTTGCCTTTTAAAGACGAGGTGGCCGAGGGGTTAAGTCGATGGACGGCTAATCCATTGTGCTCTGCATGCCTTTTCCAACTTGGTATCTTGCTTTGAAGATTTTTTATTGTCTTTGCAGGCATGGAAGTTTTCTATTTCCAATCCAGAAGGGTGTGTTACGTGACCTATCAACAAGGCCTTAGAAATCCTGCCTTGTTTTCCAATTCCTCTTGCATGGTGCTTAATGCTATCCTATAAAGAAGATGAGGACAATTCTTTCTTTTGGGCGTTTAGCCAGCATCCATATTTTTGACTTTCCTCGGACTGTCTTAGGGCTGTGGGATGGATAATATTGATGTCAGATAGGATTGAACATCTGCTTTTTGGTATGAAAAGCTTAAAATTTAGGGGAAAAAAGACACTGCTGAGATTTGAACTCAGGATCTCCTGTTTACTAGACAGGTGCTTTAACCAACTAAGCCACAGCGCCACATGAAGTCCAGCAGAAAAGCCAGAAAATGGGAATTTCTTACGCAATGATTCAAATTTCTACTAAATGTTGTGCATTGATGGAGTGGTTGCAGCTTGCATTTTTTCACCAACTTGGAGTTACGGTCCCCTCAGCCAGTGCCTGATCTGTGACCTTCAATAAAAATGCAGCAAAAAACTTTTTGACCCTGTTCTCAGAATCTATCACCTGGAGGTAGGGTCTTATGTATACGAGGTGGCCGAGTGGTTAAGGCGATGGACTGCTAATCCATTGTGCTCTGCATGCATGGGTTCAAATCCCATCCTTGTCGGTTTCTTCTACTTTTTACCACTTTGCAGCTTGCCTAGTAGATTCTTTGCAATTTGCCTTGTAGATTCTTTATTGTCAGCATATGCAGTGGATGCTCCCACCATGGCAGTTTTCTATTTTTGATTCAGAAAGGTGCCTCATGTGACCTATCAACCTGGCATTAGTAATCCTGCATTGTTTTTCCATTTCTCTTGCATGGTGCTTAATACTATCCAATAAAGAAGATGAGGACATTTCCTTCTTTTGGGCATTCAGCCAGCATACATATTTTTGACTTTGCTCAGACATTCTTAGGACTGTGGGATAGACAAGTTTGAAGTCACATATGATTGAACGTCTACTTCTTGGTATGAAAAGCTCAAAATTGCAAAGAAAGAAAGGCACTGCTGAGATTCAAAGTCAGGATCTCCTGATTACAAGACAGGCGCTTTAACCAACTAAGCCACAGTGCCATGACAACCAATGCCAAAAAGTCAGAAAATGGGAATTGCTATGCAATGATTAAAATGTCTACAAAATGCTGTATATTGACGGAGCAGTTGCAGCTTGCATTTTTTGAGTTACGGTCCATTCAGCCAGTGCTTAATATGTGACCTTCAATGAAAATGCAGCCAAAGACTTGTTGATCATGTTGTCAGAGTGTCTCACCTGGAGTGGTTGCCTTTTAAAGATGAGGTGGCCGAGGGGTTAAGTCGATGGACGGCTAATCCATTGTGCTCTGCATGCCTTTTCCAACTTTTTATCTTGCTTTGAAGATTTTTTTATTGTCTTTGCAGGCATGGGAGTTTTCTATTTCCAATCCAGAAGGGTGCGTTACGTGACCTATCAACCAGGCCTTAGAAATCCTGCCTTGTCTTCCAATTCCTCTTGCATGGTGCTTAATGCTATCCTATAAAGAAGATGAGGACAATTCTTTCTTTTGGGCGTTTAGCCAGCATCCATATTTTTGACTTTCCTCGGACTGTCTTAGGGCTGTGGGATGGATAATATTGATGTCAGATAGGATTCAACATCTGCTTTTTGGTATGAAAAGCTTAAAATTTAGGGGAAAAAAAGGCACTGGTGAGATTTGAACTCAGGATCTCCTGTTTACTAGACAGGCGTTTAAACAACTAAGCCACAGCGCCACATGAAGTCCAGCAGAAAAGCCAGAAAATGGGAATTTCTTACGCAATGATTCAAATTTCTACTAAATGTTGTGCATTGATGGAGTGGTTGCAGCTTGCATTTTTTCACCAACTTGGAGTTACGGTCCCCTCAGCCAGTGCCTGATCTGTGACCTTCAATAAAAATGCAGCAAAAAACTTTTTGACCCTGTTCTCAGAATCTATCACCTGGAGGTGGGGTCTTATGTAGACGAGGTGGCCGAGTGGTTAAGGCGATGGACTGCTAATCCATTGTGCTCTGCATGCATGGGTTCAAATCCCATTCTTGTCGGTTTCTTCTACTTTTTACCACTTTGCAGCTTGCCTAGTAGATTCTTTGCAACTTGCCTTGTAGATTCTTTATTGTCAGCATATGCAGTGGATGCTCCCACCATGGCAGTTTTCTATTTTTGATTCAGAAAGGTGCCTCATGTGACCTATCAACCTGGCATTAGTAATCCTGCATTGTTTTTCCATTTCTCTTGCATGGTGCTTAATACTATCCAATAAAGAAGATGAGGACATTTCCTTCTTTTGGGCATTCAGCCAGCATACATATTTTTGACTTTGCTCAGACATTCTTAGGACTGTGGGATAGACAAGTTTGAAGTCACATATGATTGAACGTCTACTTCTTGGTATGAAAAGCTCAAAATTGCAAAGAAAGAAAGGCACTGCTGAGATTCGAACTCAGGATCTCCTGTTTACAAGACAGGCACTTTAACCAACTAAGCCACAGTGTCATGACAACCAACGCCAAAAAGTCAGAAAATGGGAATTGCTATGCAATGATTAAAATGTCTACAAAATGCTGTATATTGACGGAGCAGTTGCAGCTTGCATTTTTTGAGTTACGGTCCATTCAGCCAGTGCTTAATATGTGACCTTCAATGAAAATGCAGCCAAAGACTTGTTGATCATGTTGTCAGAATGTCTCACCTGGAGTGGTTGCCTTTTAAAGATGAGGTGGCCGAGGGGTTAAGTCGATGGACGGCTAATCCATTGTGCTCTGCATGCCTTTTCCAACTTGTTATCTTGCTTTGAAGATTTTTTATTGTCTTTGCAGGCATGGGAGTTTTCTATTTCCAATCCAGAAGGGTGCGTTACGTGACCTATCAACCAGGCCTTAGAAATCCTGCCTTGTCTTCCAATTCCTCTTGCATGGTGCTTAATGCTATCCTATAAAGAAGATGAGGACAATTCTTTCTTTTGGGCGTTTAGCCAGCATCCATATTTTTGACTTTCCTCGGACTGTCTTAGGGCTGTGGGATGGATAATATTGATGTCAGATAGGATTGAACTTCTGCTTTTTGGTATGAAAAGCTTAAAATTTAGGGGAAAAAAGGCACTGCTGAGATTTGAACTCAGGATCTCCTGTTTACTAGACAGGCGCTTTAACCAACTAAGCCACAGCACCACATGAAGTCCAGCAGAAAAGCCAGAAAATGGGAATTTCTTACGCAATGATTCAAATTTCTACTAAATGTTGTGCATTGATGGAGTGGTTGCAGCTTGCATTTTTTCACCAACTTGGAGTTACGGTCCCCTCAGCCAGTGCCTGATCTGTGACCTTCAATAAAAATGCAGCAAAAAACTTTTTGACCCTGTTCTCAGAATCTATCACCTGGAGGTAGGGTCTTATGTATACGAGGTGGCCGAGTGGTTAAGGCGATGGACTGCTAATCCATTGTGCTCTGCATGCATGGGTTCAAATCCCATCCTTGTCGGTTTTTTCTACTTTTTACCACTTTGCAGCTTGCCTAGTAGATTCTTTGCAATTTGCCTTGTAGATTCTTTATTGTCAGCATATGCAGTGGATGCTCCCACCATGGCAGTTTTCTATTTTTGATTCAGAAAGGTGCCTCATGTGACCTATCAACCTGGCATTAGTAATCCTGCATTGTTTTTCCATTTCTCTTGCATGGTGCTTAATACTATCCAATAAAGGAGATGAGGACATTTCCTTCTTTTGGGCATTCAGCCAGCATACATATTTTTGACTTTGCTCAGACATTCTTAGGACTGTGGGATAGACAAGTTTGAAGTCACATATGATTGAACGTCTACTTCTTGGTATGAAAAGCTCAAAATTGCAAAGAAAGAAAGGCACTGCTGAGATTCAAACTCAGGATCTCCTGTTTACAAGACAGGTGCTTTAACCAACTAAGCCACAGTGCCATGACAACCAATGCCAAAAAGTCAGAAAATGGGAATTGCTATGCAATGATTAAAATGTCTACAAAATGCAGTATATTGACGGAGCAGTTGCAGCTTGCATCTTTTGAGTTACGGTCCATTCAGCCAGTGCTTAATATGTGACCTTCAATGAAAATGCAGCCAAAGACTTGTTGATCATGTTGTCGGAATGTCTCACCTGGAGTGGTTGCCTTTTAAAGATGAGGTGGCCGAGGGGTTAAGTCGATGGACGGCTAATCCATTGTGCTCTGAATGCCTTTTACAACTTGTTATCTTGCTTTGAAGATTTTTTATTGTCTTTGCAGGCATGGGAGTTTTCTATTTCCAATCCAGAAGGGTGCGTTACGTGACCTATCAACCAGGCCTTAGAAATCTTGCCTTGTCTTCCAATTCCTCTTGCATGGTGCTTAATGCTATCCTATAAAGAAGATGAGGACAATTCTTTCTTTTGGGCGTTTAGCCAGCATCCATATTTTTGACTTTCCTCGGACTGTCTTAGGGCTGTGGGATGGATAATATTGATGTCAGATAGGATTGAACATCTGCTTTTTGGTATGAAAAGCTTAAAATTTAGGGGAAAAAGGGCACTGCTGAGATTTGAACTCAAGATCTCCTATTTACTAGGCAGGTGCTTTAACCAACTAAGCCACAGCGCCACATGAAGTCCAGCAGAAAAGCCAGAAAATGGGAATTTCTTACGCAATGATTCAAATTTCTACTAAATGTTGTGCATTGATGGAGTGGTTGCAGCTTGCATTTTTTCACCAACTTGGAGTTACGGTCCCCTCAGCCAGTGCCTGATCTGTGACCTTCAATAAAAATGCAGCAAAAAACTTTTTGACCCTGTTCTCAGAATCTATCACCTGGAGGTAGGGTCTTATGTAGACGAGGTGGCCGAGTGGTTAAGGCGATGGACTGCTAATCCATTGTGCTCTGCATGCATGGGTTCAAATCCCATCCTCGTCGGTTTCTTCTACTTTTTACCACTTTGCAGCTTGCCTAGTAGATTCTTTGCAACTTGCCTTGTAGATTCTTTGCAACTTGCCTTGTAGAGTCTTTATTGTCAGCATATGCAGTGGATGCTCCCACCATGGCAGTTTTCTATTTTTGATTCAGAAACGTGCCTCTGTGACCTATCAATCTGGCATTAGTAATCCTGCATTGTTTTTCCATTTCTCTTGCATGGTGCTTAATACTATCCAATAAAGAAGATGAGGACATTTCCTTCTTTTGGGCATTCAGCCAGCATACATATTTTTGACTTTGCTCGGACATTCTTAGGACTGTGGGATAGACAAGTTTGAAGTCACATATGATTGAACGTCTACTTCTTGGTATGAAAAGCTCAAAATTGCAAAGAAAGAAAGGCACTGCTGAGATTTGAACTCAGGATCTCCTGTTTACAAGACAGGCGCTTTAACCAACTAAACCACAGCGCCATGAAAACCCACGCCTAAAAGTCAGAAAATGGGAATTGCTATGCAATGATTAAAATGTCTACAAAATGCTGTATATTGACGGAGTAGTTGCAGCTTGCATTTTTTTAGTTACGGTCCATTCAGCCAGTGCTTAATATGTGACCTTCAATGAAAATGCAGCCAAAGACTTGTTGATCATGTTGTCAGAATGTCTCACCTGGAGTGGTTGCCTTTTAAAGACGAGGTGGCCGAAGGGTTAAGTCGATGGACGGCTAATCCATTGTGCTCTGCATGCCTTTTCCAACTTGGTATCTTGCTTTGAAGATTTTTTATTGTCTTTGCAGGCATGGGAATTTTCTATTTCCAATCCAGAAGGGTGCGTTACGTGACCTATCAACCAGGCCTTAGAAAGCCTGCCTTGTTTTCCAATTCCTCTTGCATGGTGCTTAATGCTATCCTATAAAGAAGATGAGGACATTTCTTTCTTTTGGGCGTTTAGCCAGCATCCATATTTTTGACTTTGCTCGGACTGTCTTAGGGCTGTGGGATGGACAATATTGATGTCAGATAGGAATGAACATCTGCTTTTTGGTATGAAAAGCTTAAAATTTAGGGGGAAAAAGGCACTGCTGAGATTTGAACTCAGGATCTCCTGTTTACTAGACAGGCGCTTTAACCAACTAAGCCACAGCGCTACATGAAGTCCAGCAGAAAAGCCAGAAAAAGGGAATTTCTTACGCAATGATTCAAATTTCTATAAAATGTTGTGCATTGATGGAGTGGTTGCCGCTTGCATTTTTTCACCAACTTGAAGTTATGGTCCCCTCAGCCAGTGCCTGATGTGTGACCTTCAATAAAAATGCAGCAAAAAACTTTTTGACCTTGTTCTCAGAATCCATCACCTGGAGGTAGGGTCTTATGTAGATGAGGTGGCCGAGTGGTTAATCCTAATCCATTGTGCTCTGCATGCATGGGTTCAAATCCCATCCTCGTCGGTTTCTTCTACTTTTTACCACTTTGCAGCTTGCCTAGTAGATTCTTTGCAACTTGCCTTGTAGATTCTTTATTGTCAGCATATGCAGTGGATGCTCCCACCATGGCAGTTTTCTATTTTGGATTCAGAAAGGTGCCTCATGTAACCTATCAACCTGGCATCAGTAATCCTGCATTGTTTTTCCATTTCTCTTGCATGGTGCTTCATACTATCCAATAAAGAAGATGAGGACATTTCCTTCTTTTGGGCATTTAGCCAGCATACATATTTTTGACTTTGCTCGGACATTCTTAGGACTGTGGGATAGACAAGTTTGAAGTCACATATGATTGAACGTCTACTTCTTGGTATGAAAAGCTCAAAATTGCAAAGAAAGAAAGGCACTGCTGAGATTTGAACTCAGGATCTCCTGTTTACAAGACAGGCACTTTAACCAACTAAGCCACAGCGCCATGACAACCCACACCTAAAAGTCCCAAAATGGGAATTGCTATGCAATGATTAAAATGTCTACAAAATGCTGTATATTGACGGAGCAGTTGCAGCTTGCATTTTTTGAGTTACGGTCCATTCAGCCAGTGCTTAATATGTGACCTTCAATGAAAATGCAGCCAAAGACTTGTTGATCATGTTGTCAGAATGTCTCACCTGGAGTGGTTGCCTTTTAAAGACGAGGTGGCCGAGGGGTTAAGTCGATGGACAGCTAATCCATTGTGCTCTGCATGCCTTTTCCAACTTGGTTTCTTGCTTTGAAGATTTTTTATTGTCTTTGCAGGCATGGGAGTTTTCTATTTCCAATCCAGAAGGGTGCGTTACGTGACCTATCAACCAGGCCTTAGAAAGCCTGCCTTGTTTTCCAATTCCTCTTGCATGGTGCTTAATGCTATCCTATAAAGAAGATGAGGACATTTCTTTCTTTTGGGCGTTTAGTCAGCATCCTTATTTTTGACTTTGCTCGGACTGTCTTAGGGCTGTGGGATGGACAATATTGATGTCAGATAGGATTGAACATCTGCTTTTAGGTATGAAAAGCTTAAACTTTAGGGGAAAAAAGGCACTGCTGTGATTTGAACTCAGGATCTCCTGTTTACTAAACAGGCGCTTTAACCAACTAAGCCACAGCGCCACATGAAGTCCAGCAGAAAAGCCAGAAAAAGGGAATTTCTTACGCAATGATTCAAATTTCTATAAAATGTTGTGCATTGATGGAGTGGTTGCCGCTTGCATTTTTTCACCAACTTGAAGTTATGGTCCCCTCAGCCAGTGCCTGATGTGTGACCTTCAATAAAAATGCAGCAAAAAACTTTTTGACCTTGTTCTCAGAATCCATCACCTGGAGGTAGGGTCTTATGTAGACGAGGTGGCCGATTGGTTAAGGCAATGGACTGCTAATCCATTGTGCTCTGCATGCATGGGTTCAAATCCCATCCTCGTCGGTTTCTTCTACTTTTTACCACTTTGCAGCTTGCCTAGTAGATTCTTTGCAACTTGCCTTGTAGATTCTTTGCAACTTGCCTTGTAGATTCTTTATTGTCAGCATATGCAGTGGATGCTCCCACCATGGCAGTTTTCTATTTTGGATTCAGAAAGGTGCCTCATGTGACCTATCAACCTGGCATTAGTAATCCTGCATTGTTTTTCCATTTCTCTTGCATGGTGCTTCATACTATCCAATAAAGAAGATGAGGACATTTCCTTCTTTTGGGCATTTAGCCAGCATACATATTTTTGACTTTGCTCGGACATTCTTAGGACTGTGGGATAGACAAGTTTGAAGTCACATATGATTGAACGTCTACTTCTTGGTATGAAAAGCTCAAAATTGCAAAGAAAGAAAGGCACTGCTGAGATTTGAACTCAGGATCTCCTGTTTACAAGAGAGGCGCTTTAGAACTCAGGATCTCCTGTTTACATGAGAGGCACTTTAACCAACTAAGCCACAGCGCCATAACAACCCATGCCTAAAAGTCCGAAAATGGGAATTGCTATGCAATGATTAAAATGTCTACAAAATGCTGTATATTGACTGAGTAGTTGCAGCTTGCATTTTTTGAGTTACGGTCCATTCAGCCAGTGCTTAATATGTGACCTTCAATGAAAATGCAGCCAAAGACTTGTTGATCATGTTGTCAGAATGTCTCACCTGGAGTGGTTGCCTTTTAAAGACGAGGTGGCCGAGGGGTTAATTCGATGGACGGCTAATCCATTGTGCTCTGCATGCCTTTTCCAACTTGGTATCTTGCTTTGAAGATTTTTTATTGTCTTTGCAGGCATGGGAGTTTTCTATTTCCAATCCAGAAAGGTGCATTACGTGACCTATCAACCAGGCCTTAGAAAGCCTGCCTTGTTTTCCAATTCCTCTTGCATGGTGCTTAATGCTATCCTATAAAGAAGATGAGGACATTTCTTTCTTTTGGGCGTTTAGCCAGCATCCATATTTTTGACTTTGCTCGGACTGTCTTAGGGCTGTGGGATGGACAATATTGATGTCAGATAGGAATGAACATCTGCTTTTTGGTATGAAAAGCTTAAAATTTAGGGGGAAAAAGGCACTGCTGAGATTTGAACTCAGGATCTCCTGTTTACTAGACAGGCGCTTTAACCAACTAAGCCACAGCGCTACATGAAGTCCAGCAGAAAAGCCAGAAAAAGGGAATTTCTTACGCAATGATTCAAATTTCTATAAAATGTTGTGCATTGATGGAGTGGTTGCCGCTTGCATTTTTTCACCAACTTGAAGTTATGGTCCCCTCAGCCAGTGCCTGATGTGTGACCTTCAATAAAAATGCAGCAAAAAACTTTTTGACCTTGTTCTCAGAATCCATCACCTGGAGGTAGGGTCTTATGTAGATGAGGTGGCCGAGTGGTTAATCCTAATCCATTGTGCTCTGCATGCATGGGTTCAAATCCCATCCTCGTCGGTTTCTTCTACTTTTTACCACTTTGCAGCTTGCCTAGTAGATTCTTTGCAACTTGCCTTGTAGATTCTTTATTGTCAGCATATGCAGTGGATGCTCCCACCATGGCAGTTTTCTATTTTGGGTTCAGAAAGGTGCCTCATGTGACCTATCAACCTGGCATTAGTAATCCTGCATTGTTTTTCCATTTCTCTTGCATGGTGCTTCATACTATCCAATAAAGAAGATGAGGACATTTCCTTCTTTTGGGCATTTAGCCAGCATACATATTTTTGACTTTGCTCGGACATTCTTAGGACTGTGGGATAGACAAGTTTGAAGTCACATATGATTGAACGTCTACTTCTTGGTATGAAAAGCTCAAAATTGCAAAGAAAGAAAGGCACTGCTGAGATTTGAACTCAGGATCTCCTGTTTACAAGAGAGGCGCTTTAACCAACTAAGCCACAGCGCCATAACAACTCATGTCTAAAAGTCCGAAAATGGGAATTGCTATGCAATGATTAAAATGTCTACAAAATGCTGTATATTGACGGAGAAGTTGCAGCTTGCATTTTTTGAGTTACGGTCCATTCAGCCAGTTCTTAATATGTGACCTTCAATGAAAATGCAGCCAAAGACTTGTTGATCATGTTGTCAGAATGTCTCACCTGGAGTGGTTGCCTTTTAAAGACGAGGTGGCCGAGGGGTTAATTCGATGGACGGCTAATCCATTGTGCTCTGCATGCCTTTTCCAACTTGGTATCTTGCTTTGAAGATTTTTTATTGTCTTTGCAGGCATGGGAGTTTTCTATTTCCAATCCAGAAGGGTGCGTTACGTGACCTATCAACCAGGCCTTAGAAAGCCTGCCTTGTTTTCCAATTCCTCTTGCATGGTGCTTAATGCTATCCTATAAAGAAGATGAGGACATTTCTTTCTTTTGGGCGTTTAGCCAGCATCCATATTTTTGACTTTGCTCGGACTGTCTTAGGGCTGTGGGATGGACAATATTGATGTCAGATAGGATTGAACATCTGCTTTTTGGTATGAAAAGCTTAAAATTTAGGGGAAAAAAGGCACTGCAAAGATTTGAACTCAGGATCTCCTGTTTACTAAACAGGCGCTTTAACCAACTAAGCCACAGCGCCACATGAGGTCCAGCAGAAAAGCCAGAAAAAGGGAATTTCTTACGCAATGATTCAAATTTCTATAAAATGTTGTGCATCGATGGAGTGGTTGCCGCTTGCATTTTTTCACCAACTTGAAGTTAAGGTCCCCTCAGCCAGTACCTTCAGTAAAAATGCAGCAAAAAACTTTTTGACCCTGTTCTCAGAATCTATCACCTGGAGGTGGGGTCTCATGTAGACGAGGTGGCCGAGTGGTTAAGGCGATGGACTGCTAATCCATTGTGCTCTGCATGCATGGGTTCAAATCCCATCCTCGTTGGTTTCTTCTACTTTTTACTACTTTGCAGCTTGCCTAGTAGATTCTTTGAAACTTGCCTTGTAGATTCTTTGCAACTTGCCTTGTAGATTCTTTATTGTCAGCATATGCAGTGGATGCTCCCACCATGGCAGTTTTCTATTTTGGATTCAGAAAGGTGCCTCATGTGACCTATCAACCTGGCATTAGTGATCCTGCATTGTTTTTCCATTTCTCTTGCATGGTGCTTAATGCTATCCTATAAAGAAGATGAGGACATTTCCTTCTTTTGGGCATTCAGCCAGCATACATATTTTTGACTTTGCTCGGACATTCTTAGGACTGTGGGATAGACAAGTTTGAAGTCACATATGATTGAACGTCTACTTCTTGGTATGAAAAGCTCAAAATTGCAAAGAAAGAAAGGCACTGCTGAGATTTGAAGCATCCTTATTTTTGACTTTGCTCGGACTGTCTTAGGGCTGTGGGATGGACAATATTGATGTCAGATAGGATTGAACATCTGCTTTTTGGTATGAAAAGCTTAAAATTTAGGGGAAAAAAGGCACTGCTGAGATTTGAACTCAGGATCTCCTGTTTACTAAACAGGCGCTTTAACCAACTAAGCCACAGCGCCACATGAAGTCCAGCAGAAAAGCCAGAAAAAGGGAATTTCTTACGCAATGATTCAAATTTCTATAAAATGTTGTGCATTGATGGAGTGGTTGCCGCTTGCATTTTTTCACCAACTTGAAATTAAGGTCCCCTCAGCCAGTGCCTGATGTGTGACCTTCAATAAAAATGCAGCAAAAAACTTTTTGACCCTGTTCTCAGAATCCATCACCTGGAGGTAGGGTCTTATGTAGATGTGGTGGCCGAGTGGTTAAGGCGATGGACTGCTAATCCATTGTGCTCTGCATGCATGGGTTCAAATCCCATCCTCGTCGGTTTCTTCTACTTTTTACCACTTTGCAGCTTGCCTAGTAGATTCTTTGCAACTTGCCTTGTAGATTCTTTGCAACTTGCCTTGTAGATTCTTTATTGTCAGCATATGCAGTGGATGCTCCCACCATGGCAGTTTTCTATTTTGGATTCAGAAAGGTGCCTCATGTGACCTATCAACCTGGCATCAGTAATCCTGCATTGTTTTTCCATTTCTCTTGCATGTTGCTTCATACTATCCAATAAAGAAGATGAGACATTTCCTTCTTTTGGGCATTCAGCCAGCATACATATTTTCGACTTTGCTCGGACATTCTTAGGACTGTGGGATAGACAAGTTTGAAGTCACATATGATTGAACGTCTACTTCTTGGTATGAAAAGCTCAAAATTGCAAAGAAAGAAAGGCACTGCTGAGATTTGAACTCAGGATCTCCTGTTTACAAGACAGGCACTTTAACCATCTAAGCCACAGGGCCATAACAACCCATGCCTAAAAGTCCGAAATGGGAATTGCTATGCAATGATTAAAATGTCTACAAAAAGCTTTATATTGACGGAGTAGTTGCACCTTGCATTTTTTGAGTTACGGTCCACTCAGCCAGTGCTTAATATGTGACCTTCAATGAAAATGCAGCAACAAAATTTTTGACCCTGTTCTCAGAATCTATCACCTGGAGGTAGGGTCTCATGTAGACGAGGTGGCCGAGTGGTTAAAGCGATGGACTGCTAATCCATTGTGCTCTGCATGCATGGGTTCAAATCCCATCAAAAATTTTCATACCAAAAAGCAGATGTTCAATCCTATCTGACATCAATATTGTCCATCCCACAGCCCTAAGACAGTCCGAGCAAAGTCAAAAATATGGACGCTGGCTTTAACCCCTCGGCCACCTCATCTTTAAAAGGCAACCAGTCCAGGTGAGACATTCTGACAACATGATCAACAAGTCTTTGGCTGCATTTTCATTGAAGGTCACATATTAAGCACTGGCTGAGTGGACCGTAACTCAAAAAATGCAAGCTGCAACTGCTCCGTCAATACACAGCATTTTGTAGACATTTCAATCATTGCATAGCAATTCCCATTTTTGGACTTTTAGGCTTGGCTTGGCTTGGCTTGGTTGGTTAAAGTGCCTGTATTGTAAACAGGAGATCCTGAGTTCAAATCTCAGCAGTGCCTTTCTTTCTTTGCAATTTTGAGTTTTCATACTAAGAAGTGACTTCAAACTTGTCTATCCCAAAGTCCTAAGAATGTCCGAGCAAAGTCAAAAATATGGATGCTGGCTAAACACCCAAAAGAAAGAAATGTAATCATCTTCTTTATAGGATAGCATTAAGCACCATGCAAGAGAAATGGAAAAACAATGCAGGATTACTAATGCCTGGTTGACAGGTCACATGAGGCACCTTTCTGAATCGAAAATAGAAAACTGCCATGGTGGGAGAATCCACTGCATATGCTGACAATAAAGAATCTACTAGGCAAGTTGAAAAGGCGTAAAAAGTAGAAGAAACCAACGAGAATCAGATTTGAACCGATGCATGCAGAGCATAATGGATTAGCCGTCCATCACCTTAACCACTCGGCCACCTCATCTACATACGATCCTACCTCCAGGTGATAGATTCTGAGAACAGGGTAAAAAGTTTTTTGCTGCATTTTTATTGAAGGTCACAGATCAGGCACTGGCTGGGGGGACCGTAACTCCAAGTTGGTGAAAAAATGCAAGCTGCAAAAACTCCATCAATGAACAACATTTTGTAGAAATTTGAATCATTGCGTAAGAAATTCCCATTTTCTGGTCTTTCTGCTGGACTTCACGTGGCGCTGTGGCTTAGATGGTTAAAGCGCCTGTCTCGTAAACAGGAGATCCTGAGTTCAAATCTTAGCAGTGCCTTTTTTTCCCCTAAATTTTAAGCTTTTCATACCAAAAAGCAGATGTTCAATCCTATCTGACATCAATATTGTCCATCCCACAGCCCTAAGACAGTCCGAGCAAAGTCAAAAATATGGATGCTGGCTAAACACACAAAAGAAAGAAATGTCCTCATCTTCTTTATAGGATAGCATTAAGCACCATGCAAGAGGAATTGGAAAACAAGGCAGAATTTCTAAGGCCTGGTTGATAGGTCACATAACGCACCCTTCTGGATTGGAAATAGAAAACTCCCATGCCTGCAAAGACAATAAAAAATCTTCAAAGCAAGATACCAAGTTGGAAAAATCATGCAGAGCACAATGGATTAGCGGTCCATCGACTTAACCCCTCGGCCACCTCGTCTTTAAAAGGCAACCCCTCCAGATGAGACATTCTGACAACATGATCAACAAGTCTTTGGCTGCATTTTCATTGAAGGTCACATATTAAGCAATGGCTGAGTGGACCGTAACTCAAAAAATGCAAGCTGCAACTGCTCCGTCAATACACAGCATTTTATAGATATTTTAACCATTGCATAGCAATTCCCATTTTCTGACTTTTAGACATGGCTTGTCATGGCGCTGTGGCTTAGTTGGTTAAAGCACCTGTCTTGTAAACTTGAGATCCTGAGTTTGAATCTGTACAGTGCCTTTCTTTCTTTGCAATTTTGAGTTTTCATACCAAGAAGTGACTTCAAACTTGTCTATCCCAAAGTCCTAAGAATGTCGGAGCAAAGTCAAAAATATGGATGCTGGCTAAACACCCAAAAGAAAGAAATGTCCTCATCTTCTTTATAGGATAGCATTACGCACCATGCAAGAGATCAGGCACAGATCAGGCACTGGGTGAGGGGACCTTAACTCCAAGTTGGTGAAAAAATGCAAGCTGAAACCACTCCATCAATGAACAACATTTTGTAGAAATTTGAATCATTGCGTAAGAAATTCCAATTTTCTGGCTTTTCTGTTAGATTTCACGTGGCGCTGTGGCTTAGTTGGTTAAAGCACCTGTCTCGTAAACAGGAGATCCTGAGTTCAAATCTCAGCAGTGCCTTTTTCCCTAAATTTTAAGCTTTTCATACCAAACATCAGATGTTCAATCCTATCTGACATCAATATTGTCCATCCCACAGCCCTAAGACAGTTCGAGCAAAGTCAAAAATATGGACGCTGGCTAAACGCCCAAAAGAAAGAAATGTTCTCATCTTCTTTATAGGATAGCATTAAGCACCATGCAAGAGAAATGGAAAAACAATGCAGGATTACTAATGCCTGGTTGATAGGTCACGTAACGCACCCTTCCGGATTGGAAATAGAAAACTCCCATGCCTGCAAAGACAATAAAAAATCTTCAAAGCAAGATACCAAGTTGGAAAAGGCATGCAGAGCACAATGGATTAGCGGTCCATCGATTTAACCCCTCGGCCACCTCATCTTTAAAAGGCAACCACTCCAGGTGAGACATTCTGACAACATGATCAACAAGTCTTTGGCTGCATTTTCATTGAAGGTCACATATTAAGCACTGGCTGAGTGGACCGTAACTCAAAAAATGCAAGCTGCAACTGCTCCGTCAATACACAGCATTTTGTAGACATTTCAATCATTGCATAGCAATTCCCATTTTTGGACTTTTAGGCTTGGCTTGGCTTGGCGCTGTGGCTTAGTTGGTTAAAGTGCCTGTATTGTGAACAGAAGATCCTGAGTTCAAATCTCAGCAGTGCCTTTCTTTCTTTGCAATTTTGAGTTTTCATACTAAGAAGTGACTTCAAACTTGTTTATCCCGAAGTCCTAAGAATGTCCGAGCAAAGTCAAAAATATGGATGCTGGCTAAACACCCAAAAGAAAGAAATGTAATCATCTTCTTTATAGGATAGCATTAAGCACCATGCAAGAGAAATGGAAAAACAATGCAGGATTACTAATGCCTGGTTGACAGGTCACATGAGGCACCTTTCTGAATCGAAAATAGAAAACTGCCATGGTGGGAGAATCCACTGCATATGCTGACAATAAAGAATCTACTAGGCAAGTTGAAAAGGCGTAAAAAGTAGAAGAAACCAACGAGAATCGGATTTGAACCAATGCATGCAGAGCATAATGGATTAGTCGTCCATCGCCTTAACCACTCGGCCACCTCATCTACATACAATCCTACCTCCAGGTGATAGATTCTGAGAACAGGGTAAAAAGTTTTTTGCTGCATTTTTATTGAAGGTCACAGATCAGGCACTGGCTGAGGGGACCGTAACTCCAAGTTGGTGAAAAAATGCAAGCTGCAAAAACTCCATCAATGAACAACATTTTGTAGAAATTTAAATCATTGCGTAAGAAATTCCCATTTTCTGGTCTTTCTGCTGGACTTCACGTGGCGCTGTGGCTTAGATGATTAAAGCGCCTGTCTCGTAAACAGGAGATCCTGAGTTCAAATCTCAGCAGTGCCTTTTTTTTTCCCTAAATTTTAAGCTTTTCATACCAAAAAGCAGATGTTCAATCCTATCTGACATCAATATTGTCCATCCCACAGCCCTAAGACAGTCCGAGCAAAGTCAAAAATATGGATGCTGGCTAAACGCCCAAAAGAAAGAAATGTCCTCATCTTCTTTATAGGATAGCATTAAGCACCATGCAAGAGGAATTGGAAAACAAGGCAGAATTTCTAAGGCCTGGTTGATAGGTCACGTAACGCACCCTTCTGGATTGGAAATAGAAAACTCCCATGCCTGCAAAGACAATAAAAAATCTTCAAAGCAAGATACCAAGTTGGAAAAATCATGCAGAGCACAATGGATTAGCGGTCCATCGACTTAACCCCTCGGCCACCTCGTCTTTAAAAGGCAACCCCTCCAGATGAGACATTCTGACAACATGATCAACAAGTCTTTGGCTGCATTTTCATTGAAGGTCACATATTAAGCACTGGCTGAGTGGACCGTAACTCAAAAAATGCAAACTGCAACTGCTCCGTCAATACACAGCATTTTGTAGACATTTCAATCATTGCATAGCAATTCACATTTTCTGACTTTTAGACATTGCTTGTCATGGCGCTGTGGCTTAGTTGGTTAAAGCGCCTGTTTTGTAAACAGGAGATCCTGAGTTCGAATCTCAGCAGTGCCTTTCTTTCTTTGCAATTTTGAGTTTTCATACCAAGAAGTGACTTCAAACTTGTCTATCCCAAAGTCCTAAGAATGTCCGAGCAAAGTCAAAAATATGGATGCTGACTAAACACCCAAAAGAAAGAAATGTAATCATCTTCTTTATAGGATAGCATTGAGCACCATGCAAGAGAAATGGAAAAACAATGCAGGATTACTAATGCCTGGTTGACAGGTCACATGAGGCACCTTTCTGAATCGAAAATAGAAAACTGCCATGGTGGGAGCATCCACTGCATATGCTGACAATAAAGAATCTACTAGGCAAGTTGAAAAGGCCTAAAAAGGAGAAGAAACCGACAAGAATGGGATTTGAACCGATGCATGCAGAGCATAATGGAGTAGCCGTCCATCGCCTTAACCACTCGGCCACCTCGTCTACATAAAATCCTACCTCCAGGTGATAGATTCTGAGAACAGGGTAAAAAGTTTTTTGCTGCAATTTTATTGAAGGTCACAGATCAGGCACTGGCTGAGGAGACCTTAACTCCAAGTTGGTGAAAAAATGCAAGCTGCAAAAACTCCATCAATGAACAACATTTTGTAGAAATTTGAATCATTGCGTAAGAAATTCCCATTTTCTGGCTTTTCTGCTGTGGCTTAGTTGGTTAAAGCGCCTGTCTCGTAAACAGGAGATCCTGAGTTCAAATCTCAGCAGTGCCGTTTTTTTCCCTAAATTTTAAGCTTTTCATACCAAAAAGCAGATGTTCAATCCTATCTGACATCAATATTGTCCATCCCACAGCCCTAAGACAGTCCGAGCAAAGTCAAAAATATGGATGCTGGCTAAACACACAAAAGAAAGAAATGTCCTCATCTTCTTTATAGGATAGCATTAAGCACCATGCAAGAGGAATTGGAAAACAAGGCAGGATTTCTAAGGCCTGGTTGATAGGTCACGTAACGCACCCTTCTGGATTGGAAATAGAAAACTCCCATGCCTGCAAAGACAATAAAAATCTTCAAAGCAAGATACCAAGTTGGAAAAGGCATGCAGAGCACAATGGATTAGAGGTCCATCGACTTAACCCCTCGGCCACCTCGTCTTTAAAAGGCAACCCCTCCAGATGAGACATTCTGACAACATGATCAACAAGTCTTTGGCTGCATTTTCATTGAAGGTCACATATTAAGCACTGGCTGAGTGGACCGTAACTCAAAAAATGCAAGCTGCAACTGCTCCGTCAATACACAGCATTTTATAGACATTTTAACCATTGCATAGCAATTCCCATTTTCTGACTTTTAGACATGGCTTGTCATGGCGCTGTGGCTTAGCTGGTTAAAGCGCCTGTCTTGTAAACAGGAGATCCTGAGTTTGAATCTGTACAGTGCCTTTCTTTCTTTGCAATTTTGAGTTTTCATACCAAGAAGTGACTTCAAACTTGTCTATCCCAAAGTCCTAAGAATGTCCGAGCAAAGTCAAAAATATGGATGCTGGCTAAACACCCAAAAGAAAGAAATGTAATCATCTTCTTTATAGGATAGCATTAAGCACCATGCAAGAGAAATGGAAAAACAATGCAGGATTACTAATGCCTGGTTGACAGGTCACATGAGGCACCTTTCTGAATCGAAAATAGAAAACTGCCATGGTGGGAGAATCCACTGCATATGCTGACAATAAAGAATCTACTAGGCAAGTTGAAAAGGCGTAAAAAGTAGAAGAAACCAACGAGAATCGGATTTGAACCGATGCATGCAGAGCATAATGGATTAGCCGTCCATCGCCTTAACCACTCGGCCACCTCGTCTACATACAATCCTACCTCCAGGTGATAGATTCTGAGAACAGGGTAAAAAGTTTTTTGCTGCATTTTTATTGAAGGTCACAGATCAGGCACTGGCTGAGGGGACCGTAACTCCAAGTTGGTGAAAAAATGCAAGCTGCAAAAACTCCATCAATGAACAACATTTTGTAGAAATTTAAATCATTGCGTAAGAAATTCCCATTTTCTGGCTTTTCTGCTGGACTTTTGGTGCTATGGCTTAGTTGGTTAAAGCGCCTGTCTCGTAAACAGGAGATCCTGAGTTCAAATCTCAGCAGGGCCGTTTTTTTCCCTAAATTTTAAGCTTTTCATACCAAAAAGCAGATGTTCAATTCTATCTGACATCAATATTGTCCATCCCACAGCCCTAAGACAGTCCGAGCAAAGTCAAAAATATGGATGCTGGCTAAACACACAAAAGAAAGAAATGTCCTCATCTTCTTTATAGGATAGCATTAAGCACCATGCAAGAGGAATTGGAAAACAAGGCAGGATTTCTAAGGCCTGGTTGATAGGTCACGTAACGCACCCTTCTGGATTGGAAATAGAAAACTCCCATGCCTGCAAAGACAATAAAAATCTTCAAAGCAAGATACCAAGTTGGAAAAGGCATGCAGAGCACAATGGATTAGAGGTCCATCGACTTAACCCCTCGGCCACCTCGTCTTTAAAAGGCAACCCCTCCAGATGAGACATTCTGACAACATGATCAACAAATCTTTGGCTGCATTTTCATTGAAGGTCACATATTAAGCACTGGCTGAGTGGACCGTAACTCAAAAAATGCAAGCTGCAACTGCTCCGTCAATACACAGCATTTTATAGACATTTTAACCATTGCATAGCAATTCCCATTTTCTGACTTTTAGACATGGCTTGTCATGGCGCTGTGGCTTAGTTGGTTAAAGCACCTGTCTTGTAAACAGGAGATCCTGAGTTTGAATCTGTACAGTGCCTTTCTTTCTTTGCAATTTTGAGTTTTCATACCAAGAAGTGACTTCAAACTTGTCTATCCCAAAGTCCTAAGAATGTCGGAGCAAAGTCAAAAATATGGATGCTGGCTAAACACCCAAAAGAAAGAAATGTCCTCATCTTCTTTATAGGATAGCATTAAGCACCATGCAAGAGATCAGGCACAGATCAGGCACTGGGTGAGGGGACCTTAACTCCAAGTTGGTGAAAAAATGCAAGCTGCAAAAACTCCATCAATGAACAACATTTTGTAGAAATTTGAATCATTGCGTAAGAAATTCCCATTTTCTGGCTTTTCTGCTGGCCTTCACGTGGCGCTGTGGCTTAGTTGGTTAAAGCACCTGTCTCGTAAACAGGAGATCCTGAGTTCAAATCTCAGCAGTGCCTTTTTTTTCCCTAAATTTTAAGCTTTTCATACCAAAAAGCAGATGTTCAATCCTATCTGACATCAATATTGTCAATCCCACAGCCCTAAGACAGTCCGAGCAAAGTCAAAAATATGGATGCTGGCTAAACACACAAAAGAAAGAAATGTCCTCATCTTCTTTATAGGATAGCATTAAGCACCATGCAAGAGGAATTGGAAAACAAGGCAGGATTTCTAAGGCCTGGTTGATAGGTCACGTAACGCACCCTTCCGGATTGGAAATAGAAAACTCCCATGCCTGCAAAGACAATAAAAAATCTTCAAAGCAAGATACCAAGTTGGAAAAGGCATGCAGAGCACAATGGATTAGCGGTCCATCGATTTAACCCCTCGGCCACCTCATCTTTAAAAGGCAACCACTCCAGGTGAGACATTCTGACAACATGATCAACAAGTCTTTGGCTGCATTTTCATTGAAGGTCACATATTAAGCACTGGCTGAGTGGACCGTAACTCAAAAAATGCAAGCTGCAACTGCTCCGTCAATACACAGCATTTTGTAGACATTTCAATCATTGCATAGCAATTCCCATTTTTGGACTTTTAGGCTTGGCTTGGCTTGGCTTGGCTTGGCGCTGTGGCTTAGTTGGTTAAAGTGCCTGTATTGTGAACAGGAGATCCTGAGTTCAAATCTCAGCAGTGCCTTTCTTTCTTTGCAATTTTGAGTTTTCATACTAAGAAGTGACTTCAAACTTGTCTATCCCAAAGTCCTAAGAATGTCCGAGCAAAGTCAAAAATATGGATGCTGGCTAAACACCCAAAAGAAAGAAATGTAATCATCTTCTTTATAGGATAGCATTAAGCACCATGCAAGAGAAATGGAAAAACAATGCAGGATTACTAATGCCTGGTTGACAGGTCACATGAGGCACCTTTCTGAATCGAAAATAGAAAACTGCCATGGTGGGAGAATCCACTGCATATGCTGACAATAAAGAATCTACTAGGCAAGTTGAAAAGGCGTAAAAAGTAGAAGAAACCAACAAGAATCGGATTTGAACCGATGCATGCAGAGCATAATGGATTAGCCATCCATCGCCTTAACCACTCGGCCACCTCATCTACATACAATCCTACCTCCAGGTGATAGATTCTGAGAACAGGGTAAAAAGTTTTTTGCTGCATTTTTATTGAAGGTCACAGATCAGGCACTGGCTGAGGGGACCGTAACTCCAAGTTGGTGAAAAAATGCAAGCTGCAAAAACTCCATCAATGAACAACATTTTGTAGAAATTTAAATCATTGCGTAAGAAATTCCCATTTTCTGGTCTTTCTGCTGGACTTAATGTGGCGCTGTGGCTTAGATGGTTAAAGCGCCTGTTTCGTAAACAGGAGATCCTGAGTTCAAATCTCAGCAGTGCCTTTTTTTTCCCTAAATTTTAAGCTTTTCATACCAAAAAGCAGATGTTCAATCCTATCTGACATCAATATTGTCCATCCCACAGCCCTAAGACAGTCCGAGCAAAGTCAAAAATATGGATGCTGGCTAAACACACAAAAGAAAGAAATGTCCTCATCTTCTTTATAGGATAGCATTAAGCACCATGCAAGAGGAATTGGAAAACAAGGCAGAATTTCTAAGGCCTGGTTGATAGGTCACGTAACGCACCCTTCTGGATTGGAAATAGAAAACTCCCATGCCTGCAAAGACAATAAAAAATCTTCAAAGCAAGATACCAAGTTGGAAAAATCATGCAGAGCACAATGGATTAGCGGTCCATCGACTTAACCCCTCGGCCACCTCGTCTTTAAAAGGCAACCCCTCCAGATGAGACATTCTGACGACATGATCAACAAGTCTTTGGCTGCATTTTCATTGAAGGTCACATATTAAGCACTGGCTGAGTGGACCGTAACTCAAAAAATGCAAACTGCAACTACTCCGTCAATACACAGCATTTTGTAGACATTTCAATCATTGCATAGCAATTCACATTTTCTGACTTTTAGAAATGGCTTGTCATGGCGCTGTGGCTTAGTTGGTTAAAGCGCTTGTTTTGTAAACAGGAGATCCTGAGTTCGAATCTCAGCAGTGCCTTTCTTTCTTTGCAATTTTGAGTTTTCATACCAAGAAGTGACTTCAAACTTGTCTATCCCAAAGTCCTAAGAATGTCCGAGCAAAGTCAAAAATATGGATGCTGGCTAAACACCCAAAAGAAAGAAATGTAATCATCTTCTTTATAGGATAGCATTAAGCACCATGCAAGAGAAATGGAAAAACAATGCAGGATTACTAATGCCTGGTTGACAGGTCACATGAGGCACCTTTCTGAATCGAAAATAGAAAACTGCCATGGTGGGAGCATCCACTGCATATGCTGACAATAAAGAATCTACTAGGCAAGTTGAAAAGGCCTAAAAATGAGAAGAAACCGACAAGAATGGGATTTGAACCGATGCATGCAGAGCATAATGGAGTAGCCGTCCATCGCCTTAACCACTCGGCCACCTCGTCTACATAAAATCCAACCTCCAGGTGATAGATTCTGAGAACAGGGTAAAAAGTTTTTTGCTGCAATTTTATTGAAGGTCACAGATCAGGCACTGGCTGAGGAGACCTTAACTCCAAGTTGGTGAAAAAATGCAAGCTGCAAAAACTCCATCAATGAACAACATTTTGTAGAAATTTGAATCATTGCGTAAGAAATTCCCATTTTCTGGCTTTTCTGCTGGACTTTTGGTGCTGTGGCTTAGTTGGTTAAAGCGCCTGTCTCGTAAACAGGAGATCCTGAGTTCAAATCACAGCAGTGCCTTTTTTTCCCTAAATTTTAAGCTTTTCATACCAAAAAGCAGATGTTCAATCCTATCTGACATCAATATTGTCCATCCCACAGCCCTAAGACAGTCCGAGCAAAGTCAAAAATATGGATGCTGGCTAAACACCCAAAAGAAAGAAATGTCCTCATCTTCTTTATAGGATAGCATTAAGCACCATGCAAGAGGAATTGGAAAACAAGGCAGGATTTCTAAGGCCTGGTTGATAGGTCACGTAACGCACCCTTCTGGATTGGAAATAGAAAACTACCATGCCTGCAAAGACAATAAAAAATCTTCAAAGCAAGATACCAAGTTGGAAAAGGCATGCAGAGCACAATGGATTAGCGGTCCATCGACTTAACCCCTCGGCCACCTCGTCTTTAAAAGGCAACCACTCCAGGTGAGACATTCTGACAACATGATCAACAAGTCTTTGGCTGCATTTTCATTGAAGGTCACATATTAAGCACTGGCTGAGTGGACCGTAACTCAAAAAATGCAAGCTGCAACTGCTCCGTCAATACACAGCATTTTGTAGACATTTTAATCATTGCATAGCAATTCCCATTTTCTGACTTTTAGGCATGGCTTGTCATGATGCTGTGGCTTAGTTGGTTAAAGCGTCTGTCTTGTAAACAGGAGATCCTGAGTTCGAATCTCAGCAGTGCCTTTCTTTCTTTGCAATTTTGAGCTTTTCATACCAAGAAGTGACTTCAAACTTGTCTATCCCAAAGTCCTAAGAATGTCCGAGCAAAGTCAAAAATATGGATGCTGGCTAAACGCCCAAAAGAAAGAAATGTCCTCATCTTCTTTATAGGATAGCATTAAGCACCACGCAAGAGAAATGGAAAAACAATGCAGGATTACTAATGCCTGGTTGATAGGTCACATGAGGCACCTTCCTGAATCGAAAATAGAAAACTGCCATGGTGGGAGCATCCACTGCATATGCTGACAATAAAGAATCTACAAGGCAAGTTGCAAAAAGAAGAAGAAACTGACGAGAATGGGATTGGAACCAATGCATGCAGAGCACAATGGATTAGCAGTCCATCGCCTTAACCACTCGGCCACCTCATCTACATAAGATCCTATCTCCAGGTGATAGAATTGAGAAGAGGGTCAAAAAGTTTTTTGCAGCATTTTTATTGAAGGTCACAGATCAGGCACTGGCTGAGGGGACCTTAAATCCAAGTTGGTGAAAAAATGCAAGCTATCTGGTTTGTCATGAGGCTGTGGCTTAGTTGGTTAAAGCGCGTGCCTTGTAAACAGGAGATCCTGAGTTGGAAATCTCAGCAGTGCCTTTCTTTCTTTGCCATTTTGAGCTTTTCATGTAAGAAAAATGGAAAAACAATGCAGGCTTACTAGTGCCTTTTTCCCCCCCCTAAATTTTAAGCTTTTCATACCAAAAAGCAGATGTTCAATCCTATCTGACATCAATATTGTCCATCCCACAGCCCTAAGACAGTCCGAGCAAAGTCAAAAATATGGATGCTGGCTAAACGCCCAAAAGAAAGAAATGTCCTCATCTTCTTTATAGGATAGCATTAAGCACCATGCAAGAGGAATTGGAAAACAAGGCAGGATTTCTAAGGCCTGGTTGATAGGTCACATAACGCACCCTTCTGGATTGGAAGTAGAAAACTCCCATGCCTGCAAAGACAATAAAAAATCTTCAAAGCAAGATACCAAGTTGGAAAAGGCATGCAGAGCACAATGGATTAGCGGTCCATCGACTTAACCCCTCGGCCACCTCGTCTTTAAAAGCTCCAACCACTCCAGGTGAGACATTCTGACAACATGATCAACAAGTCTTTGGCTGCATTTTCATTGAAGGTCACATATTAAGCACTGGCTGAGTGGACCATAACTCAAAAAATGCAAGCTGCAACTGCTCCGTCAATACACAGCATTTTCAATCATATGTGACTTCAAACTTGTCTATCCCACAGTCCTAAGAATGTCCGAGCAAAGTCAAAAACATGTATGCTGGCTGAATGCCCAAAAGAAGAAAATGTCCTCATCTTCTTTATTGGATAGCATTAAGCACCATGCAAGAGAAATGGAAAAACAATGCAGGATTACTAATGCCTTTTTGATAGGTCACATGAGGCACCTTTCTGAATCAAAAATAGAAAACTGCCATGATGAGAGCATCCACTGCATATGCTGACAATAAAGAATCTACAAGGCAAGTTGCAAAGTCGTAAAAAGTAGAAGAAACCAACAAGGATGGGATTTGAACTCATCCATGTAGAGCACAACAGATTAGCAGTCCATCGCCTTAACCACTCGGCCACCTTGTCTACATAAGCCCATACCTCCAGGTGATGGATTCTGAGAACAGGGTCAAAAAGTTTTTTGCTGCATTTTTATTGAAGGTCACAGATCAGGCACTGGCTGAGGGGACCTTAACTCCAAGTTGGTGAAAAAATGCAAGCTGCAACCACTCCATCAATGCACAACATTTTGTAGAAATTTGAATCATTGCGTAAGAAATTCCCATTTTCTGGTTTTTCTGCTGATCTTCACGTGGTGCTGTGGCTTAGTTGGTTAAAGCACCTGTCTAGTAAACAGGAGATCCTGAGTTCAAATCTCAGCAGTGCCTTTTTTTTCCCTCTAAATTTTAAGCTTTTCATACCAAAAAGAAGATGTTCAATCCTATCTGACATCAATATTGTCCATCCCACAGCCCTAAGACAGTCCAAGCAAAGTCAAAAATATGGATGCTGGCTAAACGGCCAAAAGAAAGAAATGTCCTCATCTTCTTTATAGGATAGCATTAAGCACCATGCAAGAGGAATTGGAAAACAAGGCAGGATTTCTAAGGCCTGGTTGATAGGTCACGTAACGCACCCTTCTGGATTGGAAATAGAAAACTCCCATGCCTGCAAAGACAATAAAAAATCTTCAAAGCAAGATACCAAGTTGGAAAAGGCATGCAGAGCACAATGGATTAGCGGTTTATCGACTTAACCCTTCGGCCACCTCGTCTTTAAAAGGCAACCACTCCAGGTGAGACATTCTGACCACATGATCAACAAGTCTTTGGCTGCATTTTCACTGAAGGTCACATATTAAGCACTGGCTGAGTGGACCGTAACTAAAAAAAATGCAAGCTGCAACTGCTCCGTCAATACACAGCATTTTGTAGACATTTTAATCATTGCATAGCAATTCCCATTTTCTGACTTTTAGGCATGGTTTGTCATGGTGCTGTGGTTTAGTTGGTTAAAGTACCTGTCTTGTAAACAGGAGATCCTGAGTTCGAATCTCAGCAGTGCCTTTCTTTCTTTGCAATTTTGAGCTTTTCATGCCAAGAAGTAGACGTTCAATCATATGTGACTTCAAACTTGTCTATCCCACAGTCCTAAGAATGTCCGAGCAAAGTCAAAAATATGTATGCTGGCTGAATGCCCAAAAGAAGGAAATGTCCTCATCTTCTTTATTGGATAGCATTAAGCACCATGCAAGAGGAATTGAAAAACAAGGCAGGATTTCTAAGGCCTGGTTGATAGGTCACGTAATGCACCCTTCTGGATTGGAAATAGAAATACACAGCATTTTGTAAACCTTTTAATTAGAATTTTAAAAAATTTGATTCGGAATTTTCCCGAAAAGTATGTTTCGATCTGAATTTGTTCGCGGCGAATCAATATTAAAAAAAGGCTATTTCTAGCCTACATACAGCCTCTATAAGGGTATAGAACACTTTGCTGTGTCCTAAAACGCATATGGAGTGTGCTGCGGTAGTGAAATAATACTGTTATTCAAAATAGCATGTATATTATCGGCATCGCTCTTAGAATCCCTGCCGCACAGCAGCACAATGACAGAGCCTGGTGGTGGCATCAGTTTCAGGAGACCATATAGTGACTGAATGACATAGCGTGCAGGTGTTGGCAGCATGAGGACACCATATAGTGGATGAATGGCACAGCGTGGAAGTGTTGGCAGCATGAGGACACCATATAGTGGATGAATGGCACAGCGTGGAGGTGTTGGCAGCTTGAGGACACCATATAGTGGCTGAATGGCACAGCGTGGAGTTGGCTGATGCACTAGTACACTACACACTAGGGCTTCACAATCCCCCCCCCCCCCAAAAAAAAAACAACACAATATATGACATTTTTGACAAAGATTTCTCATAGGTAGCACCCGCTATCCAAAAATGAGAAATTTCCAGACCCAGGCCCCACCTCTGCGGCATCAGGAACCCATATATTGCCTGAAGGACACAGCCTGGAGTTGGCTGATGCACCAGTACACACCCGGGCTTCACAATCCCCTCCAAAAAACAACAACATTTTAGAAATTTTTTAAAGAAATACCTTTGTGTAAGAACAAGCGCATATCCAACAGTTCACAAGACTCTATAATGCAGGACAATGGACCACCCAAAGACATTCTTCTCAAAAATAATAAACCAAACAATGTTTGAATTTTTTTTTACAAAAACTAATTCAATATGTGTGTAAGCGCATCTGTCTCCAAAAGATCAGATCACCAAAGGACTTTTTTCGCCCAAAATGATGAAGCAGAGTTAATCCCTGTCCGTATTTTTATTTATTTTTTTAATTTTCATTAAAAAATCACACGCAAAAAGCGTTCCATTGTGTAACGATTAGCATTCTGGAAAATTCAATTTTATTACCGATAGCACCCGTAATCCAAAAATTTTAAATTCCCAGACCCAGGCCCCACCTCTGCGGCATCAGGAACCCATAGATTGCCTGAAAGACACAGCCTGGAGTTGGCTGATGCACGAGTACACACCCGGGCTTCACAATCCACCCCAAAAAAACGCAACATTTTATTGAAATTGTCAGACAAAATACCTGTTTTTTTTTTTAAAACAAGCGCATATACAGCAATTCAGAAGACTATAATGCAGGACGGTGGACCACCAAAAGACATTCTTCTCGAAAATAATAAACCACACAATGTTTGAAATTTGGTTAAAAAATGATTACATGTGTGTAAGCGCATCTGTCTCCAAAAGATCAGATCACAAAAGGATTCTAATCGCCAAAAATGATTAAGCAGAGTTAATCCCTCTCCATATATATATATATATTTTTTTTTTTTTCATTAAAAAATCACACGCAACAAGCTTTCCGTTGTGTAACGGTTAGCATTCTGCAAAATAAAATTTTATTACTGATAAAATTATCAGTAAATTTAACAATAACACTACCCAAGAGTGTTTAATGACCCCATACATTGCACCAGGAGCAGTCAGGAGTAGGCCTCAGCAGTACCCAAGAGGCTTTAATAACCCCTTACCTTGCCCGATCAATTGCGAGATCGAGCAATAACAGGTGTGTTATGGCCTCAGATGTCCTGGGCCGCCCTAGCGCTCCACTGAACGGATTAGCGTGTCTCTATCTTTCAAGGACAGGTGCGTGTTGCATGCTGAAACCTGTTCTTGATAGGGATTGCAATTATTTAACCTTAAAACGAGGAATTACCAGTAAGTGAGGGTCATAAGCTGGCGTTAATTAAGTCCCTGCCCTTTGTACACACCGCCCGTCACTATAAGCGATTGGATTAGTTAGTGAGTTGGTTAGTGAGGTCCTCGGATCGGCCCTGGCGGGGTAGGAGAAGGCCCTGGGAGAGCGCCGAGAATTTAACGATCATTGTTGAAATTTGCATTAAGCATGTATTTAGCTACTGCTAAACATCCAAAAATTTAAGGCCCAAGGCCAGAGGCACCAGGGAGGCAAGTAGTTCCTGAAAGACACAGAATGAGTCTGGAGCATGCATTTGCAGTACCCAAGAGGTTTTCATAACCCCTTACATTTAAAGATCAATGTTTACATTTGCATTAAGCCTGTATTTAGCTACTGCTAAACTTCAAAAAATTATAGGCCCAAGGCCTGAGGCACCAGGGAGGCAAGTAGTTTGTGAAAGACACAGAATGAGTCTGGAGCAGTCATTCGCAGTACCCAAGAGGGTTTCATAACCCCTTACATTTAAAGATCAATGTTGACATTTGCATTAAGCATGTATTTAGCTACTGCTAAACTTCAAAAAATTATAGGCCCAAGGCCAGAAGCATCAGTTTTCCCCATATTAGGAGCATAGTTGTCCCCCAGATTCGGCAGCATACATGTCCCCCAGATTAGGAGCATAGTTGTCCCCCAGATAAGGAGCATAGTTGTCGACCAGATTAGGCAGCATAGATGTCACCCAGATTAGGCAGCATACATGTCCCCCAGATTAGGAGCATAGTTGTCCCCCAGATAAGGAGCATAGTTGTCCCCCAGATTAGGCAGCAAAGATGTCCCCCAGATTAGGAGCATACTTGTCCCCCAGAGTAGGCAGCATAGATGTCCCCCGGATTAGGAGCATACTTGTCCCCCAGATTAGACAGCATAGATGTCCCCCAGATTAGGCAGCATAGATGTCCCCCAGATTAGGCAGCATAGATGTCCCCCAGATTAGGCAGCATAGATGTCCCCCAGATTAGGAGCATAGTTGTCCCCCAGATTAGGCAGCATAGATGTCCCCCAGAGTAGGCAGCATAGATGTCCCCCAGATTAGGAGCATACTTGTCCCCCAGAGTAGGCAGCATAGATGTCACCCAGAGTAGGCAGCATAGATGTCCCCCAGATTAGGAGCATACTTTTCCCACAGAGTAGGCAGTATAGATGTCCCCCAGATGAGGAGCATACTTGTCCCCCAGATTAGGCAGCATAGATGTCCACCAGAATAGGCAGCATAGATGTCACCCAGATTAGGCAGCATAGGTATCCCCAAGATTAGGCAGCATAGCTGTCCCCCAGATTAGGAGCATAGTTGTCCCCCAGATTAGGCAGCATAGATGTCACCCATATTAGGCAGCATAGATGTCCCCCAGATTAGGGGCATACTTGTCCCCAGAGTAGGCAGCATAGATGTCCCCCAGATTAGGAGCATACTTGTCCCCCAGAGTAGGCAGCATAGATGTCCCCCAGATTAGGAGCATACTTGTCCCCCAGATAAGGCAGCATAGATGTCACCCAGATTAGGCAACATAGATGTCCTCCAGATTAGGCAGCATAGATGTCCTCCAGATTAGGCAGCATAGATGTCCCCCAGATTAGGAGCATAGTTGTCCCCGAGATTAGGCAACATAGATGTCACCCAGATTAGGCAGCATAGATGTCCCCCAGATTATGAGCATACTTGTCCCCCAGATTAGGCAGCATAGATGTCTACCAGATTAGGAGTTTAGTTGTCCCCCAGATTAGGCAGCATAGATGTCCCCAAGATTAGGCAGCATAGATGTCCCCCAGATTAGGCAGCATAGATGTCACCCAGATTAGGCAGCATAGATGTCACTCAGACTAGGCAGCATAGATGTCCCCCAGATTAGGTAGCATAGATGTGCCCCAGATTAGGATCTTAGTTGTCCCCCAGATTAGACAGCATAGATGTCCACCAGATAAAGAGCATAGTTGTCCCCCAGATTAGGCAACATAGAGGCCACCCAGATTAGGCAGCATAGATGTCCCCCAGATTAGGCACCATAGATGTCCCCCAGATTAGGAGCATAGCTGTCCCCCAGATTAGGCAGCATAGATGTCCCCCAGATTAGGAGCATAGTTGTCCCCCAGATTAGGAGCATAGATGTCATACAGATTAGGCAGCATAGATGTCCCCCAGATTAGGAGCATACTTGTCCCCCAGAGTAGGCAGCATAGATGTGCCCCAGATTAGGCAGCATAGATGTCCACCAGATTAGGAGCTTAGTTGTCCCCCAGATTAGACAGCATAGATGTCCACCAGATAAAGAGCATAGTTGTCCCCCAGATTAGGCAACATAGAGGTCACCCAGATTAGGCAGCATAGATGTCCCCCAGATTAGGCAGCATAGATGTCCCCCAGATTAGGAGCATAGCTGTCAGCCAGATTAGGCAGCATAGTTGTCCCCCAATCAACGCGGGCCGGTCATAGCCAATCAAAGGGCCGTATGTGGCAAGCGGGCCGTACAATTCCCAGGTCTGCCCCAGAGGGTTTCATAACCAACCACAATAGAGAACATTTTGTTGTAGGAGCATGGTCAATCTACTTAGACCCATCTGTCATTGGTGGCTGGAAATCCTGGCTGATCCATCCCTGATTCATCTTGACAAACGTCAGTCTCTCCACATTTTTATTGGACAGACGAGTTCGCCTTGGGGTGACTATGGCCTCAGCCGCACTAAACACCCGCTCTGATGGCACACTACTGGCCGGGCAGGACAGCTTTTCCAGGGCAAACTCCGCTATTTGCAGCCATAAATCGAGTTTGGCTGCCCAGAAGTCCAGCGGATCTTCAACGGTTGTTGGCAGGGTCATGTCGAGGTAAGCCACCACCTGCTGGTTCAGGTCCTGCTCCATGTCCACCTGCTGCTGATGAGTAGCTTCACTATGCGGCTGAAGGAAGCTACTCATCAACGACTGTAGACTCAGGCTGCTTCTGATTGAGCCGGTACTGCTCCTGCCACCCCTCCCCAACAGCCGTGGCAGTGGAAGGTGAGCGCAGAGGGCCCCCCGAGTCAGACCTGGGAGTGGATGGACCATGTGGCCGATAGGCATCGGCCAACCGACTACGTAGAAGCTCCCTGTAGTAGGTCAGTTTGTCCTCCCTCTCATTGGGTGTAAAAAAGGCCCCCATTCTGGGCCGGTAGCGAGGGTCTAATAAGGTGGAGATCCAGAAGTCATCGCGCTGACCAATTTTGACAATTCGGGGGTCACTACGTAAGCAACTCAGCATGCATATTGCCATTTGTGACAGTGACTTGCTGGGACTACCTGCCTCCATCTCCACTGCATACTGCCACGGTGTGTCTGGGTCCTCTGTCTCGCCTCCCTCGTAATAACCCTCCAGCTCCTCTGGCTGCTCCTGCTCCTCCTCTCCTGTCCAATGACCAGAAACACTGGCCATCTCATCCCCCGTAAACTGTGCTCCGCTCTGCCCCTCATTATCCTCCTCTAGTTCATCCCCCACAGGACTCATGTAGCCTTCTGATGTAGGTGCAAGTCTCCATTGCCGTGACCAGCCATGTTTTCAATCATTTTTTGGAGTAAATGTAGGAGTGGAATTACGTCGTTCATGGCATAATTAGAGCGACTAACAAAAAATGTGGCTTCCTCAAAGGGCCTCAGCAAACGGCAGGTGTCACGTACGAGCTGCCACTCGTTCACATTGAAGTTACACAGGGGTGTACTCCTATCTGCTTGTATCATCAAAAAATCCGTGATGGCTTTTCTTTGTTCGTATAGTCTGTCCAACATATGGAAGGTGGAATTCCAATGCGTGGCAACGTCACAAATGAGACTATGTTGTGGGATACCGTTCTGACGCTGCAGCTCAAGCAAAGTGTGCTTGGCGGTGTACGAGTGGCTGAAGTGCATGCACAGTTTCCTTGCCATTGTCAGGAAGTCTTGCAAATGGGGTGAAGACTTGATGAATTTCTTCACAACCAGATTCAACACGTGTGCCTTGCAGGGTGAATGGTTCACACTTCCTTGTCGCATCATGGCCACAATGTTCTTCCCAGTGTTGGTCACCATGGTTCCCATTTCCAGTTTTCGTGGAGTAAGCCATACTCAGATTTCTTCCCTAATGAATTTTAGCAGTTCCTCCCTGTGTGACTCCGTTCGCCAAGGCACACCATGTGAAGGACGGCTTGACACCGCTGTGCCCTACACACGTGGTACGATGAAGGGCCACCGAGATTTGGACGTGCAGTGGAGGCCAAGGACACGGGGGAGGAGGAGGAGGCGCACACTGTAAAAGGACCAACTGCCTGGGAGCGAGAGCGTGGAGGAGGAAGCGGTGTGACCTGTCCAAGTTGCTGTTGTGGCTGTGCAGGAACAACATTTACGCAGTGGGCCGTAAAAGACATGTATTGTCCCTGCCCGTAGTTACAGCTCCACACGTCGGCGATGTCGTGCACTTTTGAACACACCGACAGGCTCAAGGACTGGCCCACCTTCTCTTGTACAAACTTATGCAGGGCTGGTACTGCCTTATTCGCAAAGAAATGACGGCTTGGGACTCTCCACCTCAGCTCGGCACAAGCCATCAATTCCCTGAAAGCTGCAGAGTCCACCAGTTGGAAAGGGAGGGATTGCAACACCAGCAACTTGAACAGGAGCACATTCAACTTCTGAGCCGTTGGATGAGTGGGCGCATACTGTTGTCTCTTGGACATGGCTTCGCCGATTGATTGTTGGCAGAATGGCTGACTATGAGCGGAAGAAGCAGGAGCACAAGGAGGGTTTGACACAATGCTCCCTTCGGCTGAGGTGGTGGAGCCTTGGCTGGATGACGGAGGGAGCGGATGGCCACTGGGTGATGCGGCAGGCTGGATCACTACATCGGAGCCACGGTTATCCCAGGCCGCTTTATGGTGGCGAATCATGTGTTGACGCAAGGCCGTGGTGCCGAGATTGGGACTCTGGCCACGCTTCACTTTCTGCCGATAGATTTTGCATGTGACTACGCTAAGGTCTTTATGAAGAACAACCACACCGCAGAGTAGCTGATTTTCCCACCCGCAGTCCGCACTATTTCACGGCTATTGGCGCCGTCTCCAGGAACCCCTGTTCCACTACCTCCCTGAATGGTAGCTTGCCGCGAAGCAGGTGGTCTCCCCCTGGCACGTTTGGCTCCTGAATTTCCACTACTGCCACCACCACGCTGATTGCCAACCGTGCTACAGCCTTGCTGCCTCATAGACAAAGAGCAAATCTCTTCTTCTGATGATGATGAAGCCCCGGCTTCTGCACCCGGCTCTCAATTGCGATCGGCTTCATCATCATCAAAAGATGTGTGCACGTCACTGATGTCTTCCTCGTATTCCACATCAGTGTCTGCCTCAGGACCCTGAACAATTGAAACACCGCCTCCCACATCACTCTCCGCATCACTACTTGCCCGCCTTGCGGAGCAAGCGACGCATGTCTTCTGACATTCTTGGCTGCCCATTAGCTGCTGACTGTCCTCTATTACATCGTCCTCACTAAATAGTGGCGCTGAACCCAAAGCTTGAGATACTTCTTTGGGAGAGGGAACAGCATAGGACAAAGGCAATGGGATTACAGGGACTGCTCCCGGGCCATGCCAACTGAGAGTTGTGCCTGAGGAACCCACCGATTCTTGACTGGGATTGGCAGATGTCGCTTGTGATGATGGGGATGAGTGTGCAAACCAATTGACGAGGAGAGATGGGTTAACGACACGACCGCTGGGTGTTAACGGGAGCTCAGGCCTATTGCTGCGACTCCTGCTGCCACTCGACCCAATTCTGCTGCCAACTCTGCCAGACGTATGTAGGCCTCTGCCCCTTCTCTGTGCACGTCCTGGCACTTCCCTGCCTGACATACTTAATGTGTTTATGAGGGTATAGAACAGCAGCAGGCGATTACTTACAGCTGTCCTTTCAAAGTATATAGGCCCTAGACAGAATAACAGTTACTAAATAGTACACTCCTTTGTTGTATGTATGCCCTTTGCAATGATGAGCGCACTGGTATGCATATTTCTACGCAGAAAAAACACTTTTTTTTTTAAATACACCAGCAGGTGTATACTAATGTGTGGAATAGCACTAAATTTAGCACAGAGACAGAATAACAGGTAGTTAATAGTACACTACTTGGTTCTATGTATGCCCTTTGCAATGATGAGCGCACTGTTAAGCGTATTTATACGCAGAAAAAAACTTTTTTTTTGTTGTATACACCAGCCGGTGTATACTAATGTGTGGAATAGCACTGAATTTAGCACAGAGACAGAAATACAGGTACTAAATAGTACACTACTTGGTTGTATGTATGCCCTTTGCAATGATAAGCGCACTGTTAAGCGTATTTTTACACAGAAAAAATTTTTTTTTTCTTTAATACACCGGCAGGTGTATAACGTGTGGTATAACACAGAGATCGAAAAAAAAAGTGGCATATGGTACGCTATTTGCTTGTATGTAGGCCCTTTGAAATGATAAGGGCACTGTTAAGCATATTTGTACCCAGGAAAAACTTTTTTTTTCTTTAATACACCGGCAGGTGTATAACGTGTGGTATAACACTTAATTTAGCACAGAGACAGAAAAAAAAAAAAAAAAAAAAAAAAAAAAAAAAAAAAAAAAGGACCGTATATACTCGAGTATAAGCCGACCCGAGTATAAGCAGAGGCCCCTAATTTCAGCCCAAAATCCCAGGAAAAGTTATTGACTCGAGTATAAGCCTAGGGTGGGAAATACATCATCCCCCCCTGTCATCATCCAGACCCCCGTCATTAACATCCTCATCATCATCACCGCCTGTCATCATCCAGACGCTCATCATCATCACCTGTCATCATCCCCTTGTCATCATCCCACACCCCCCCCTTCATCATCCCCTTGTCATCATCCCCACCCCCCTTCATCATCCCCTTGTAATCATCCCACCCCCCCCCCCCTTCATCATCCCCTTGTCATCATCCCCACCCCCCCTTCATCATCCCCTTGTAATCATCCCACACACCCCCTTCAGGGTGCTGAAAAACTCGGCTTATACTCGAGTATATACGGTAGTATATGGTACGCTATTTTTTTTTCTTTAATACACCGGCAGGTGTATAACGTGTGATATAACACTGAATTTAGCATAAAGACAGAAAAAAAGGTAGTATATAGTATGCTACAGGAATATGGGTGCACTACTGTGGTAGATGTATACAATGACATTGGCTATCCCTCAACACTGATGTTAAAATTGAGACATTCGCCAGTGTATCCTAATATGAAGGACACACCAGAGCCCGCACACCAACGCCAAGGTTTCTCAAGATGGTGCGAGACCTACGCTAATCCTACCTGTGCTTGATAAGCAAAACAGGGGCCAGTGGGCAATTATGGCAGCATTCGGTCGACTCACAACTTCCTCCCAGATACCCTCCAGCGTGACTGAGCACACATGCAATGGGAGGAGGGAGGCAAGCTGCAAGCCCCACCTGAGTTGGCTAATATGGGTGCCTGGCCTCACAGGTGCTACCTTAATGCTGCCTTGAAGATATTCAAGGCGCATTAATTTTGGAGTTTACACACCTCCAAATATAAAATTTAAACAAACAACAAGAAACGTGGTCTCAAATGGCTGGAGGTGCTCAACCCCAAATGCGGTTGTGCATTTATACTGGGGGAGCAGATCCTGCCCTTGTAGTCCGTTGCTAAGGGCGATCCCCAGCATAAAAATGCATACAATGGAGGATGCCTGCAGTGGACTACAAGTGCCACAATAGAATGTACGAATGTAGCATTCTATTGTGGCACTTGTAGTCCGCTGCAGGCATCCTCCATTGTATGCATTTTTATGCTGGGGATCGCCCTTAGCAACGTACTACAAGGGCAGGATCTGCTCCCCCAGTATAAATGCACAACTGCATTTGGGGTTGAGCACCTCCAGCCATTTGAGACCACGTTTCTTGTTGTTAGTATATAGTACGCTATTTGCTTGTATGTAGGCCCTTTGCAATCATAAGGCCACTGTTAAGCGTATTTGTACGCAGGAAAAACTTTTTTTTTTCTTTCATACACTGGCAGGTGTATAACGTGTGGTATAACACTGAATTTAGCACAGAGACAGAAAAAAAGGTAGTATATGGTACGCTATTTACTTGTATGTAGGACCTTTGCAATCATAAGGCCACTGTTAAGCGTATTTGTACGCAGGAAAAACTTTTTTTTTCTTTAATACACCAGCAGGTGTATAACGTGTGGTATAACACTTAATTTAGCACAGAGACAGAAAAAAGGTAGTATATGGTATGCTATTTGCTTGTATGTAGGCCCTTTGCAATGATAAGGCCACTGTTATGCGTATTTGTATGCAGGAAAACCTTTTTCTTTTTCTTTCATACACCGGCAGGTGTATAACGTGTGGTATAACACTGAATTTAGCACAGAGACAGAAAAAAAGGTGGTATATGGTAAGCTATTTGCTTGTATGTAGGTCCTTTGCAATGATAAGGACAGAGAGTAACAGGTGAAAAATGGTAAAAAGGCACTAAAGTCCTCACTAATATGACTTATTTCTGAACAGCAGCAGGACCCAACTGGGCAGCACCACAGAAAAATTGTTTTTACAGGGATTAAACCCTAAATTGCACTCTGTCACACAATTGTGAGAATCAGATTTGTGGAGCAACAGAAAAAAACTCAATTGGGCTGAAAAAAGAGGAGATTAGATGCTCCATACAAATAAAACAGCTGTGAGATCTATGACGCAGGTGACTGCTATGCAGCACCTCTATGCCTGCTATATTGAGTAAGGAGAATACGAGATTTTGCTAGAATCGTTCTCGGTCAGAACTGCAGCAACACTGTACCCTGTATCTTTCCCTAATGCTGATGTCCCCGCTACTCGTAGCGGTCGGATGCTGTATAACACTGTTGTATGCGATCAGCACACAGACGTGCATTCACTTCCTTTCCCTATCTCGTGCATAGAAGAAATGACCAGAGGGAAGATGGCCGCCGATTATATAGGGCTGTTACATCACAGGGGTCAGGCTGCATCTCACATGTGATTCAGGGTCAGCCCGCCTACCTTTATTCCCGCCGCTGTTTCCCGCCCTCCCATAATCCCCTGCCCCATGTACTCACATGTGGATCCACCATCTTAGGTCTCCAATAGCCTGGAACACTGTAAAATGGAGTTTAATGAAGCGATTTGCGCGATAGAATCGCGGCGATATTCGTATTAGTTGCGAATCCAACTTTTCATGAAATTCATAACGAATTCGGGTTCGTCAACTTCGATTCTCTCATCTCTAATTTTAATCATTGCATAGCAATTCCCATTTTCTGACTTTTAGGCAAGGTTCGTCATGGCGCTGTGGCTCAGTTGGTTAAAACGCCTGTCTTGTAAACAGGAGATCCTGAGTTTGAATCTCAGCAGTGCCTTTCTTTCTTTGCAATTTTGAGCTTTTCAAACCAAGAAGTAGACATTGAATCATATGTGACTTCAAACTTGTCTATCCCACAGTCCTAAGAATGTCCGAGCAAAGTCAAAAATATGTATGCTGGCTGAATGCCCAAAAGAAGGAAATGTCCTCATCTTCTTTATTGGATAGCATTAAGCATCATGCAAGAGAAAATGGAAAAACAATGCAGGATTACTAATGCCTAGTTGATAGGTCACATGAGGCACCTTTCTGAATCAAAAATAGAAAACTGCCATGGTGGGAGCATCCACTACATATGCTGACAATAAAGAATCTACAAGGCAAGTTGCAAAGTCGTAAAAAGTAGAAGAAACCAACGAGGATGGGATTTGACCCCATGCATGCAGAGCACAATGGATTAGCAGGCCATCACCTTAACCACTCGGCCACCTCATTTACGTAAGCTCCTCTCTCCAAGTGATAGATTCTGAGAACAAGGTCAAAAAGTTTTTTGATGCATTTTTATTGAAGGTCACAGATCAGGCACTGGCTGAGGGGACCTTAACTCCAAGTTGGTGAAAAAATGCAAGCTGCAACCACTCCATCAATGCACAACATTTTGTAGAAATTTGAATCATTGTGTAAGAAATTCCCATTTTCTGGCTTTTCTGCTAGACTTAACAGGGTGCTGTGGCTTAGTTGGTTAAAGCGCCTGTCTAGTAAACAGGAGATCCTGAGTTAAAATTTCAGCAGTGCCTTTTTTTTCCCCCTAAATTTTAAGCTTTTCATACCAAAAAGCAGATGTTCAATCATATCTGACATCAATATTGTCCATCCCACAGCCCTAAGACAGTCCGAGCAAAGTCAAAAAATATGGATGCTGGCTAAACGCCCAAAAGAAAGAAATGTCCTCATCTTCTTTATAGGATAGCATTAAGCACCATGCAAGAGGAATTGAAAAACAAGGCGGGATTTCTAAGGCCTGGTTGATAGGTCACGTAACGCACCCTTCTGGATTGGAAATAGAAAACTCCCATGCCTGCAAAGACAATAAAAAATCTTCAAAGCAAGATACCAAGTTGAAAGAGGCATGCAAAGCACAATGGATTAGTGGTCCATCGACTTAACCCCTCGGCCACCTCGTCTATAAAAGGCAACCACTCCAGGTGAGACATTCTGACAACATGATCAACAAGTCTTTGGCTGCATTTTCATTGAAGGTCACATATCAAGCACGGGCTGAGTGGACCGTAACTCAAAAAATGCAAGCTGCAACTGCTCCGTCAATACACAGCATTTTGTAGACATTTTAATCATTGCATAGCAATTCCCATTTTCTGACTTTTAGGTGTGGTTCATCGTGGTGCTGTGGCTTAGTTGATTAAAGCACCTGTCTTGTAAACAGGAAATCCTGTGTTCGAATCAGCGCCTTTCTTTCTTTGCAATTTTGAGCTTTTCATACCAAGAAGTAGACGTTCAATCATATGGGACTTCAAACTTGTCTATCCCACAGTCCTAAGAATGTCCGAGCAAAGTCAAAAATATGTATGCTGGCTGAATGCCCAAAAGAAGGAAATGTCCTCATCTTCTTTACTGGATAGCATTAAGCACCATGCAAGAGAAATGGAAAAACAATGCAGGATTACTAATGCCTGGTTGATAGGTCACATGAGGCACCTTTCTGAATCGAAAATAGAAAACTGCCATGGTGGGAGCATCCACTCCATATGCTGACAATAAAGAATCTACAAGGCAAGTTGCAAAGTCATAGAAACCGACGAGGACATGATTTGACCCCATACATGCAGAGCACAATGGATTAGCAGTCCATCACCTTAACCACTCGGCCACCTCGTCTACATAAAATCCTTCCTCCAGGTGACAGATCCTGAGAACATGGTCAAAAAGTTTTTTGCTGCATTTTTATTGAAGGTCACAGATCAGGCACTGGCATTTTGCGAATATCTGGTAATGAACACTGTGGTAAATTGCTTCTTTTCTTTTTCTTTCTGCTTCTTTTTATTTCCCATCTTCTGTTCTTCAATCTGCTTCTCTCTATTAATCGTATCAGCTTTCTTCTTGCTCCTTTTATAATATCCTTTGGGTACTTTTTATCTATGAATCTTTTCTCAATAATTTTTGCCTGTTTTACATAATTTTCATTTTCTGAGCAGTTTCTTCTTATCCTCGTTAGCTGCCCAAAAGGAATGTTAGTTTTCCAATTTTTTAAATGTTCACTACCAAAATGCAAGTAACCATTCGCATCACATTTTTTTAAAAAGGTTTTTGTTTCTATCCTTTCATTTTTATTATACAGTTCCAGGTCTAAAAAGGTCACACTTTCTTTTTCAATGGTGTGTGTAAAATTCATTCCCCAGTTATTGTCATTTAAAAAATCCACAAATTCCTTAAAACTATCTCTCCTACCTTGCCATATTATAAACAAATCATCTATGTATCTCCTAAAATTTTTTATATTGCACAGGAAATTATTAATATTATATATAAAAACCGTTTCGAAGCCCCCCCATGTACAAATTAGCATAAACCGGTGCACGGCGATGGGGTGAAATGTGCACCGGTTTTTGCTAATTTGTACATGGGGGGTTTCGAAAAGGTTTTAGACATTTTTAGACCTGGAACTGTATAATAAAAATGAAAGAATAGAAACAAAATCCTTTTTAAAAAAATGTGATGCGAATGGTTACTTGCCTTTTGGTAGTGAACATACAAAAAATTGGAAAACTAACATTCCTTTTGGGCAGCTAACGAGGATAAGAAGAAACTGCTCAGAAAATGAAAATTATGTAAAACAGGCAAAAATTATTGAGAAAAGATTCATAGATAAAAAGTACCCTAAGGAGATTATAAAAGGAGCAAGAAGAAAAGCTGATACGATTAATAGAGAGAAGCAGATTGAAGAACAGAAGATGGGAAATAAAAAGAAGCAGAAAGAAAAATAAAAGAAACAATTTACCACAGCGTTCATTACCCGATATTCGCAAAATGCAAAACAAATAGAGAAGATTTTTAAAACACATTGGCCCATATTGGAATGTGACTAATTTTTAAAAGAGGCATTAGGAAAAAATCATAAACCTAATTTTATTTACAGAAGGGCAAAGATCATAGCACCTTCGTATCCCCGGTTAAATAACTCATGCAACATGAAAAATTAAATCAAAACCAATGGTGAGAGCAAAAAAGGTGCATTCAAGTGCAATAAAAACAAATGCGGGACGTGCAATATGATAAAATGTGGAGCTGATTCGATAATCAGCAATAGTACAGGAGAAAGGATAGCAATTAAATCACATATTACCTGTAGTTCAGACTATGTTATCTACGTGCTGGAATGTCCTTGCGGCATCCAGTACGTGGGAAGAACAACACAGCCTTTGAAAAAACGTATGACCTCTTATAGGTTCAATATTAGACAACGCTATCCTAAACACAGTGTGTCCTAGCACTTTTCCCTGGTGCACAATGGGGATCTGGATCTTCTAAAAGTAACACCTATGGAACAGGTTGAGCCAGGTCTGAGAAGGTTCTCCACACTGTGCAAGAGGGAAAGCTTTTACATTTTTAAACTTGACACTTTATCCCCAAAAGGTTTTAATGAAATGATAGAGAGGGTTTAATTTTTAATTCTTAATTTATCATTTATTATTATCATTATAATTATCATTATAGTTATATTTATAATTATATCTACATTCATTTTTATTACTAATTATCATCTATGTATACTCATAACTATATCTATCTTCTATATTGATGTTAACAATTAATGTGTTTTAATTATATCCTTTGGTACAAGTAGCATGCATAATATGTATAGAGAATGGTTTTAAGGATTAAAAGGGGAAAGGGTTAAGAGGAAAAGGTGCTCATATGTGCAGTAATCCCTGAGGAAGGAGGAGCCCCTCTGCAAAGCGTCGGGATCTTTTATTGTTTTTATGTCTTGTCCAAAATAAATGTTATCTCTTATCTTCAACCTGTGAGAGATTGCAGTTTGTTTAAGTATCAGACAGTAGCAGAAAGTGGTTACAGTCGGTGGATGGAGGAAATACAGAGAGAACATACCTGTTTGCAACTGCTGGAGCCTCAGAGTGGGATGACAAGCTTGCCGGCACGAGGGGAGTTCTGAACAAAAGAAAAACTCCCCTCGGTGAAGTAAGTGTGAACACGCTGATGCTTGGACTGTCCTGGAGGAAAGTGTTAATAAGGAGGTGTGTCCGCTGTCGGAGTTTTTTCTTTTTCTTTTTAGTACTGCATAGAGATAGGACGGACATCGTTGTGTATGTGTTACACAGAAAAGCTCATTCCAGCAGCGTTTAACATCCTAGTCCCATTAGCGTTCTGGTGGACAGAGAGCAGTGATTTTTTTCACTGAAAAGGATTTTTACTGCAGCCATTAACCTCCCAGTCACTTTCTTCAGCATTGTATTACAGAGAGGGGCAGATAGCTGTATGTTGCCTCATGCATTTCAACAAGCTGCCTCAACTTTAGGAGGGAGGAATAATTTTTCAGTGCAATTCTGTGTCTTTGTTCCACAACAAATCATCTGCTGGTTATACTAGTCTGTAGACGGTATAATACCCAGCAGTCCATTCCTAATAGTCTTTGACAGAGTGCAATTTTGTCTTTAGTACACAGCTTTTTTTGTGCTTCAGCACTGCTGTGTACTGCTGGTGTTGTGCAAAAATACTTTTCTTTAAGCATACTGTACCACATTGCATATCACATATGTACATCAAAGTAGTGTACTATTTTGTACCTGTTATCCCCTTAACAACGAAGGACGTATATGTACGTCCTCCGCCAGCTCCCACGATATGCAGCAGGGTCACACGGTGTCCCCGCGTCATATCGGGTCGGTCCCGGCAGCTATCAACGGCCGGGACCCGTGGCTAATACAGGACATCACCGATTGCGGTGATGCCCTGTATTAACCCTTCAGACGCGGCGATCAAAGCTGACCGCCGTGTCTGAAATGAAAGTGAAAGTAACCCGGCTGCTCAGTCGGTCTGTTCGGGACCGCCGCGGTGAAATCGCGGCATCCCGAACAGCTTACAGGACACCGGGAGGGCCCTTACCTGCCTCCTCGGTGTCCGATCGACGAATGACTGCTCCGTGCCTGAGATCCAGGCAGGAGCAGTCAAGCGCCGATAACACTGATCACAGGCGTGTTAACACTGAGAGATCAGTGTGTGCAGTGTTATAGGTCCCTATGGGAGCTATAACACTGCAAAAAAAAGTGGAAAAAAAGTGTTAATAAAGGTCATTTAACCCCTTCCCTAATAAAAGTTTGAATCACCCCCCTTTTCCCATAAAAAAAAATAAAACAGTGTAAATAAAAATAAACATATGTGGTATCGCCGCTTGCGTAAATGTCCGAACTATAAAAATATATTGTTAATTAAACCGCACGGTCAATAGCGTACACGTAAAAAAAATTCCAAAGTCTAAAAAAGCATATTTTTGGTCACTTTTTATTAAAAAAATGAATAAAAAGTGATCAAAAAGTCTGATCAAAACAAAAATGGTACTGATAAAAACTTTCAATCGGAATGAGTCCTCATACCGCCCTGTACGTGGAAAAATAAAAAAGTTATAGGGGTCAAGAGAGGACATTTTTAACGTATAAATTTTCCTGCATGTAGTTATGATTTTTTTCCGAAGTACGACAATATCCAACCTATATAAGTAGGGTACCATTTTAACCGTATGGACCTACAGAATAATGATAAGGTGTCATTTTTACAGAAATATTCACTGCGTAGAAACGGAAGCCCCCAAAAGTTACAAAATGGCGTTTTTTCTTTGATTTTGTCGCACAATGATTTTTTTCCCATTTCGCCATGAATTTTTGGGTAAAATTACTGTCACTGCAAAGTAGAATTGGTGACGCAAAAAATAAGCCAATATATGGATTTTTAGGTGGAAAATTGAAAGGGTTATAATTTTTAAAAGGTAGGGAGGAAAAAAACGAAAGTGCAAAAACTGAAAAACCCTGCGTCCTTAAGGGGTTAATCTGTCAAGGGCCTAGATACTGTTAACGTCCAGGCAAAAGTAATCACCGGCTGGTGTTTTAATAAAATACTTTTTTTAAGCGCACTGTAGCGCATTTTTCTGCCCTCATAAGTGCATAACACATACCCACATCTAAGTAGTCTACTATTTTGTACCTGTTAATCTGTCAAGGGCCTAGATACTGTGAAAGGACAGCCAAAAGTAATCACCGGCTGGTGTTTTACTCCAATACGTTTATTAAGCGTACTGTAGCGCATTTTTCTGCCCTCATGAGTGCATACCACATATGTACATCTAAGTAGTGTATTATTTTGTTCCTGTTAATCTGTCAAGGGCCCTGATACTGTCAAAGTCCAGGCAAAAGTAATCACCGGCTGGTGTTTTAATAAAAAACATTTTTTTAAGCATACTGTAGCGCATTTTTCTGCCCTCATAAGTGCATACCACATACCTACATCTAATTAGTCTACTATTTTGTACCTATTAATCTGTCAAGGGCCTACATACTGTGAAAGGACAGCCAAAAGTAATCACCGGCTGGTGTTTTACTCCAATACGTTTATTAAGCGTACTGTAGCGCATTTTCTGCCCTCATAAGTACATACCACATATGTACATCTAAGAAGTGTACTATTTTGTACCTGTTAATCTGTCAAGGGCCTAGATACTGTGAAAGGACAGGTAAAAGTAATCGCCGGCTGGTGTTTTACTCAAATAATATAAAATAAGTTTTTTTAAGAGTACTGTAGCGCATTTTTCTGCCCTCATAAGTGCATACCACATACCTACATCTAAGTAGTGTACTATTTTGTACCTGTTATTCCATCAAGGGCCTACATACTGTGAAAGGACAGCCAAAAGTAATCACCGGCTAGTGTTTTACTCCAATACGTTTATTAAGCGTACTGTAACGCATTTTTCTGCCCTCATAAGTGCATACCACATACCTACATCTAAGTAGTGTACTATTTTAAACCTGTTAATCTGTAAAGGGCCTAGATACTGTGAAAGTCCAGGCAAAAGTACTCACCGGCTAGTGTAACTTGGATACTTTTTTAACCTCTTAAGGACGCCTTTTTTAACCTCTTAAGGATGCCTTACACCCTACCTGTACACCCTGCGCCCGGTAACGGTGTTTAAAACGGGGTCACGCCGTGACCCCGCATCACACTGGGTCGGTCCCAGCTGCTAATGACAGCCGGGACCCTGGGCTAATAGCGCGCGGCACAGATCATTGTGCCGCGCGCTCTTAACTCTTCAGACGCGGCGATCAAAATTGATCGCTGCATCGAAAACGAAAGAATAAGCCTCCCGGCAGCTCAGTCGGGCTGATCAGGACTATCGCAATAAAATTGCGATGTCCCGATCAGCTAAGACGTGAGCGGAGGCCCCCTTACCTTGCTCCGTCTCATCCGTAGCAATAAACCCCCTATTACGCTGATCCATGCAAAGCTATGGCTTTGCAGGGATCAGGGTAAATGATCAGTATGTGCAGTGTTATAGCCCCCTATGGGAGCTATAACACTGCCAAATAAAGTTAATAAAGCTCATTTAACCCCTTCCCTAATAAAAGTTTGAATCACCCCCTTTTTCCCATAAAAAAAAACCTGTGTAAATAAAAATAAAAATAAACATATGTGGCATCGCCGCGTGTGTAAATGTCCGAACTATAAAAATATATCGTTAATTAAACCGCACGGTCAATGGCATACGCGCCCAAAAATTCCAAATTCCAAAATAGTGTATTTTTAGTCATTTTTTATATCATTAAAAAAATGAATAAAAAGCGATCAAAAAGTCCGATCAATGCAAAAATGGTACCGATAAAAACTGCAGAACACGGCGCAAAAAATGAGCCCTCATACTGTTCCGTACGCGGAAAATTTAAGAAGTTATAGGGGTCAGAAGATGATAATTTTAAACGTATACATTTTCCTACATGTAGTTATGCTTTTTTTCAGAAGTACGACAAAATCAAACCTATATAAGTAGGGTATCATTTTAACCGTATGGACCTACAGAATAAAGATACTGAAAAATGCCCTGTGTAGAAATGGAAGCCCCCAAAAGTTACAAAATTAAATTTTTTCTTCAAATTTGTCGCACAATAAAAAAAATTTCCATTTTGCGGTGGATTTTGTCACTGCAAAATAGAATTGGTGGCGCATAAACTAAGCCATCATATGGAATTTTATGTGCAAAATTGAAAGCATTATGATTTTTAGAAGGTGATGAGGAAAAAATGAAAATGCAAAAACGGAAAAACGCTGAGCCCTCAAGGGGTTAAGTGTACTGTAGCGCATTTTTCTGCCCTCATAAGTGCGTACCACATACCTACATCTAAGTAGTGTACTATTTTGTACCTGTTATTTTGTCAAAGGCCTACATACTGTGAAAGGACAGACAAAACTAATCATCGGCTGGTGTTTTACTCCAATATGTTTAATAAGCGTACAGTAGCGCATTTTTCTTCCCTCATAAGTGCATAACTGCCTACCACATACCTATATCTAAGTAATGTACTATTTTGTATCTGTCAAGGGCCTAGATACTGTGAAAGTCCAGGCAAAAGTAATCACCGGCTGGTGTTTTACTAAAATAAATATTTTTAAGAGTACTGGACCGCATTTTTCTGCCCTCATAAGTGCATACCACATACTTACATCTAAGTGGTGTACTACTTTGTGCCTGTTAATCTGTCAAGGTCCTACATACTGTGAAAGGACAGCCAAAAGTAATCACCGGCTGGTGTTTTACTCAAATAATTTTTGAAGCGTACAGTAGCGCATTTTTCTGCCCTCATAAGTGCATACCAGATACCTACATCAAAGTAGTGTACTATTTTAAACCTGTTAATCTGTCAAGGGCCTAGATACTATGAAATTCCAGGCAAAAATACTGACTGACTGGTCTTGTACTCAGATACTTTTTTAAGTGTACTGTAGTGCATTTTTCTGCCCTCATAAGTGCATACCACATACCTACATCTAAGTAGTGTATCTGTTAATTTTGTATCTGTTAATCTGTCAAGGGCCTAGATACTGTGAGAGGACAGTCAAAAGTACACACTTGCTGCTGTTCTGGACAAATACTGTTTTAAGCGTAGTGAAGCGTATTGTACTCCCCTCATATAGGCACTACGTATGTCAGGCAGAGAAGTGCCAGGACGTGCACAGAGGAGTGGAAGAGGCCTAAACTCATAAGGCACAGGTCGCAGCAGACTAGGGGCGAGTGGCAGCAGGAGTCGCAGTGAGAGGCCTGAGCTCCCGGTATCAGCTAATGTCTCAACCAGCAACCCATCTGGCGTCATCAATTGGTTAACACGGTCATCAACTTCATAATTAGTGACATCTGTTACCCCCAGTCAACAGTCGGTGGGTTCCTCAGACACAACCCTCAGTTGGCATGGCCCGGGAGCAGTCCCTGTCCTCCCATTGCCTCTGTCCTATGCTGTTCCCTCCCCTAAAGAAGTATCTTATGCTGTGGGTTCAGCTCCACTATTCAGTGAGGATGATCTAATAGAAGACAGTCAGCAGCTACTGCCCAGTCAAGAAGTGGGGGAGACATCTGCCGCTTTCCCCCACTAAAATCAAAACCGAATGACCAGGGAGTCAGGAGTTTGTCTGGCGCAGAGAGGAACCATCAAGCAGCCAAGTAAAATCAATGGATTTATTAGATGCAACGCGTTTCGCTGCGCATGCGCAGCTTCATCACCTGGTGGCTTTGTTCCAGGAGCCCTGACAGAGGACAATCTCACTAAATTGACGGCTCTTTTTAATGATTATGAAAGTTGTTGTAAGTCTGAATTGCAGCACAATTTAGATGTTTTATTTTTACAAAGATATCTTAATGATAGTTTCACCCCGAGGGGTCTGAGATTACCTTTTGAATCCTCCTTTCCTGATGATCCTCTTTTTACTAAAGAGTGGGATGAATTTACGGAAAATTGTTCAAGGGGACTTGTCACTCGTCTCCTGGACAAAAGAAATACATTTGTCCTCTATTATCGGGACAAAGCTAGGTCCATTAAAAACACTCTGGCAACCTTTTCGGGTTGTTCTGAATATCATAAACTGGAGGGACTTTTATCTAATAGATTACAGAAACTGGAGATAGAAACCATAAATAAAAAAGTACATAAGTTTAATCGTGACAAGCAGGATTACATGTGTGGCCAAATACATAAAAGGCCAAGATATAATCCTCAGAAACAAATGTCTAATAACACTTTATCCTCTAAAAAACAGGAAAACCCAACTAATTCCATCTTTAAAACATCGTCTGTCACTCTTGTCCTTGGGGACTGACAGAAGATTTGAACATAGTAGAACCATAGTAAATTCAGCTCGTGGTAATTCCCAACATTCTAACTCAAAAAATTCTAACAGTAAGAAAAATCAAATTACTTCTGAAACTAAACCATCAGCGAATAAACCTTCTATGTCTGCTGCTAATACCAATGCTAGTTGTAGCCAAAAAATCACTACTATTACACGTATCACCCCTGCTAATTCTAACACTAATGTGTTTAACAACACTACCACTAATACTCTCTTATCATTAGACAGACCAGCACCTAACATGGTCTGTCCTTTGCTTCCTCCACTCACTTTTTCGGATCCTTGTCATGGGTTGGACCTGGGTTCCGGGGCAGTGGGGGGTCTCTATGCTGGGCAGCCTTGTAAGTCTCTCGACTGCTCCATCGATTCCTCCCTTCTCACGGTACACGAGGTTTCAGTGTCTGACATGAGTTCCACACTTATTGATAGTTCACAATATGACACGTTTAACACCCCAGGGAGTTCTACTCCTGCTTCCACTTCTTCATCTTCTTTTTACAATTGCCCTCCCACTACAGATGCCACTCTAGCGTGCAATGCCAATTTGGATGTACGCTTACGCACGATCACTCAGTATTACCCCCTCATAAATACATTAAATCGAACACAATCCATAAAAAGAAAGGAAAACCCAGAGGTTGCAGAGGAGGTCAAAGAAAACGCCAACCCACCTCTACAATTATCCCAAAGACAGAAAAATTAATAACAAAAAAAGAAAATATAAAATTTTTAAATTTATCTAGCTATATACATTCCGAAAATGAAACTAATTTACTTGCGAAGGGGCTTTCTTTTTGTCCTGCTGTACGTCCGAATGACTTTCAGTTATTCTTAGATCTAAACGACTTTATTCGTAGATTAACATTGAGCCGTCACTTTTTTATCCAGAACAGATCCGATCATCAAACTATTAATACCCCCCAAATTTCGAATTTGGGAGTTTGTAATTCTAACATTGGTAACACTTCAACTTCTGTTACCACACCAGTTGACATGACCCCAGCTCGTCATGTACTAGTAAAACCCAAATCTTCGTTTTATCCTTTACACAACCGTGGCAGCCATTTTGAGACTTTTTACCATATGGTCATGCAGGATTTTCCAAATTTATGTGATAAATCTGTTATTTTTAAGGAAAATGATAATCTAACTTCTGCTGAGAGAATTGCAATTAAATCCATACAGAACAATAAATCTATTATTGTTCGCCCTGCAGATAAAGGTGGGGGGGTCGCTGTTTTGAATAGGGCTGATTATAAAAATGAAGCCCTCAGAATTTTATCAGATCTCGAATATTACACCCCGCTTTTCTATGACCCTTCTCCTCACATTTTTTCACAATATTGTTTGCTTATAGGTGGAGCTATAGAAAAACAATTGTTGGATAAAAGGGAGCACACATTTCTCAATATTAAAAATTATAATTTACCTATTTTTTATTATCTACCCAAATTACATAAATGTTTAACCAATCCCCCTGGTAGACCTATTATTTCTGGTATCGGTTCGATTACTGCAAACCTTTCCCACTTTATAGATTTATTTCTCCAACCTTTTGTTTTACATTTCCCATCCTATTTGAGAGATTCAGCTCAGCTCAATTCGGAATTACATGCCCTATCCCTACCCCCTCATTATAGTTTCCTTACCCTGGATGTGTGCTCCCTCTATTCTAACATCTCCACTGATTTAGGTGTTCCTGCAATTAAACATTTTCTACAAGAGGACCCCTCACTAAACCCCAGTCAGTCAGAATTTTTACTGGAGTCTATTAGATTTATTCTTCTTAATAATGTTTTTTAATTCAATCATACCATTTATCGGCAGAACAGGGGCTGTGCCATGGGGACTCGATTCGCCCCCAGTTACGCTAATTTGTTCATGGGGCGATTCGAGTCCCTAGTTATGGCACAGTCCCTGTATTTTAAGTCTGTTTTTTTCTTTCGTCGTTATATAGACGACCTCTTCTTGATCTGGGTAGGTACCAAACATGAAGCTGACCTCTTTGTACATGAGTTGAACACCAATACATGGGGCATAAAATTTACCATCCATTATGCAGAAAATTCCATCCAATTTTTAGACCTTGATATCCATAAAACAGTCGATGGCACTATTTCTACGAAGACTTTTTTCAAATCTGTCGATATTAACAGCTTTTTACAGTTCGATAGTGCACATTATCCAAGCTGGCTAAGAGGGGTGCCATTCGGCCAGTATTTACGAATTCGCAGAAATTGTACTTCTGATTTAGATTTTATTTCTCAAGCTGAGGTTTTAAAACAACGCTTCATACAGAAGGGCTATCCTAAATCGCTCCTAACCAAGGCATATATGAAGGTGAAGGATAAAAAACAATCTGATTTGGTTACATCTATTTCCAAAAAATCCAGTTCCAATCAGCCTCATAACCCCTTTAAATATAATTTTGTTACGAATTTCAATATTGAGGCATCTAATATTAGAAAAATACTAACTAAAAACTGGCCCATTATTCAAAATGATAAAATTCTAAACCAAATAATTCCCCCAGTTCCTAATGTCACCTACAGACGTTCCAAAAATCTCAGCAATTTATTAGCCCCCAGTAGATTTTCCGAACATCTTACACCACAGAATTCCTGTTCCATTAAACCATATTGTTTCCCTTGTAAAAAAAAGTCGCTGCCTTTGTTGTGAATGGATCATCCAAACTGATACGTTTTCTTCCTTTTTTTACACAACAAACATTTAAAATAAAAGATTCACTTAATTGCGACACCACTTTTGCTATCTATCTATTAACCTGTGGTTGCGACCGCCAATACGTTGGCCGCACCACACAAACGGTGCGCTCCGGGATGAACAAACACAGATGGAACATAAAACATGGTTTTTTGTTGCATAGTTTGTCCCGACACTTCACTCTTCATCATCAAAAAAACACTGAATCTTTGAAATTAATTATTCTAGAAACTATCCCCATTAATTTACCTAACAAAATACAAAGATTAAATAATCGTGAATCCTTTTGGATTCACAAACTACATACTTTGCACCCTCAAGGTTTTAATGAATGTATCGATACAGTTAAATAATTTGATAATTTAGGGTTTAAAAATTTCCCATTTTTTCTTATGGATTAATCTCCAAAATATTATACCTTGATCTATTTTTTCTTCGTTCCTTCTGTGCTGTTCACCCTGGAGCGCCCCATTGTGTATTTATTATTCTTTATGTTTTATTATTTAAGTTCCGTTTGTTTTTTCCCTTCCTTTCTGCATATAGATACTTTTGTATTTTTTATTTAATTATTTATTATTTGTAAATTTGGATCTTTGTGCGAATATTCACACCCTGCGTTTTCGCCGGGTGCTGTATTCAATACCGCACTAGTCATTCTAGTTCATCTTTTTTTCCAAGTAGTGTTCATACATCCCCTTCTGGTCAGTTGCGATTTGGTTTACCGCACTGTTTATTATTTATTTTTTATTTTAATAAGGCAGCGATATATAATCCTTTGAATTAACATACATAACCCTTTATATTATATACATTTTTTGAAATAATATCCAACTTGTGTTGTTGAATGCCGCACCGGTGACTAAGCGGTGTGACTCTTTGAGTCGCTTGTGGTGTTATATCCACACCACATGCGATAATTATATTACATATATATATATATATATATATGTTTATAAGATTGCATTGTGCTTTTATATTGCTGTTTTATTATTATTTCTGTGATTTTTGTTTGTCTATTTACATTTATTTATATCTATTGTGACGATCCGTCTTGGGGATTAGCTCTGGGATCGTCCTGGACTACGCCACAGGATGCGTTTCTTCTCAATAAACCAGCAAACAAACGCTTATAATGCAAATCTGGCACCTTGCCAGTTTTATTAGACAGGTTGCAGGGAAAGAAATAAACAAAAAAGCAGGAACAAAACAAAATCCTAGACCGTCTGGTCACTGACTAAACAGACCAGCTTGTCCTGACTAACAACCGCTGAGCTTCCCTCAGCCGGTTAAACTTATGTCCCCTGCAACCTTCTACTCACAATTCATGGCAGTCTCTTTGAGCCTCTCATAGCTCGGGCTGTGTACTCCTCAGCAGGCTCTGTCTCTTCCCTACAGCCCACATGCTGTCTCCTAGGAAGAGCCCCAACTATTCTGTTTCTTTTCCTTTTAAACACACACTTTCCCTTCCTGATACCTCATTAATCAGGCCACAGGTGGAGCATTCTGCAGAGATAGCAAGGGAAATACACCCTTTCCTTGCCACACTGCCACATATCCCCCCCCCCCCCTCTGCTCAGACCACCGGGAAGGAGCACTTGTATTCAAAAGGCAGAGTCCAACTGCCTTTCCTTTTCCTTGAACAACTACGTCCAACAGGTTTTGAGGCACTTGGCTTCCTTCATCAGTAGATTTTATCTGCACCACTTCAATGGTGCACCCTTCTTTCATTCGCACTTTCATCAGCCACCAAGCACAAGACTTTTGGTCACCTTTGACAAATTCCATGTAAAAAGCTCCATTCGTGTCACACCTTTCCAACACCAGGTTCTTCATCTTGGTCTGTGCAGTGCTCTGGACACTAGGTGCGGACAAGGCAGATGCTCCAGGCCTTTGTCTTCTTCTGTCACTGGTATGACCATTGCACGAAATTTGCTGGTGGCCAACCGAGCCTGTATCACCCATTTGCAGGTCATCTGAGTCATACTCCACAATTTCAGGAGGCTTCCCTTTAATGCACCTGTCCATCTTCTCCTTGAGACGGACTCTTCTCCAAATTCTACTTCTGCGGACTTTCTTCCAGTGTTTTCTAATCCAGTGCCTCTCAGGGTTTCCACCACGACCCAGTCTTCTATCACAGTGACCTCTTTTTAAGGACTCTGCTTTCTTATTAGCCCTTTCTTTAGGGACACCGACTTTCACAGGCTCATTTTTAGGCTGAGAACCCTTGGCTCCTTTAGCCAGTTTTTTACCTGCACCTTCAGATGTGTCACTGAGTTTACTTGCAGCTTCTGCAGTTATCTCTGGTTTAACTTCTACCTCAGAGAACTTCTCTGCCTCAGAATTTTCACCATGCAATGTCAATATCTCTGCAGCTTCAGAGGACTTCCCATATGGTTTCACCTCAGTCTCAGCTTCAGAGGACCTTTCATATGGCTTCTTCTCATGGTCTTCAGACTCTACTGTTTCTTGCGTCCATTGTTCAGACTCCGCCTTTTTTAGAGAAAGCATCCCTGTCTCCAGTAGCTTTTGCCCCACAAGCAGTTTTTCTTTTACACGGACGGCTGTGGCCTCAGTTTCCATCTGAGACATTTTTAACCTCTCGTTAGCCAGTTCTACTATAGCTTGGTCACGGCTTTCTTTTAGGACCTTCATGTCCCCTTCCAGCTTTAAACATTTCTGCTGCTCACTCTTGTGCTTAGCAGAGTTCTTCTTCTCACTTTCCAGCAATTCTGTCAAATTTTTGACAGTATCCTCCAGGGACAGCAGCTGTTCTCTCATCTGCTCATTGTCTTTATTCAGTTGCGCCATCTTGGACACTTTCTGCTCATAGACTTTTAGCTGAGCCTCTTGTTCAGAGAGCTGAGTACCCAGTGAATCCAAGGCAGCTGCGCGAGACTTAATATGCGTTTCGTTCTGCGCCTCCAGGCTCTGCACCTTATGAGCCATTACCACTTTCTCCTTCTCCAACTCTTCCATGGCTACCAACCTAGCCTTGTGATCACTTTGTAGAGCCAGATATGCCCCACACAGGACATTCACTTCTTCATCCTTGAATGAGATCTGCTTGGCCAGAATCTCCAATTCTCTCTCCTTGCTGGTCATAAGACCCTGGGAGCGGGACAGTTCATCCTGCAGAACCGCCAACTCACTTTTGTGGCGCTCCGTATCTTTCTGCAGCTGAAGCGTCGCTTCCTGCTCTTTATTCAAGTCTGCAAGCGTTTTTTCTTTCTCCTCTGTCAGGTGATGAACTACTTCTTCCTTTTGAGACAATTTAGCAGAAACCATCTGTAAGGTTTCTTCAAGGTTCTGGATCTGCTCCCTTTTTTTACCAAGACCAGCGCGTTTTTTCCGAGATCTCTTACTTACAGCGGTCTCCTTACTCTCGCTGCTGGACCTTGTGACATTCTCTTGTCCTCTGACAGTCACCTGTGCTTGGCCTGTCTCTTCCTTCAAGCCAACTCGTTCAGACTCTTTTCCACCTTTAGGAGTAGTCTCCCCCTTTTTAAGGGTCTTGGCAACTTGGGCTTCAGGGTAGTTCCTGGACAGTCTCTCTGGACTGTCTCTCTGCTCACTGGCAGACTTCTCTTTCACTTCAACACTGTCTCTCTGCTGCCCAGCAGAAAGGTCTAGGGCTCCTGGGTCTGCAACAACATCTGGTCCAGTGGTTCGACCTTCCTGGTCACGATCCATCTCTGGTCCAGACATCACATCTCCTTCACTCAGGACTCTGTCTGTGACAGTAAGCGCAGCACCCAGCTCCACATGTACTCTCTTCAGTACTTCTGCATTATCCACAGACATCTCTGTAGCTTCTTTTCCAGTCACCTCTTCCAGATGACCGCGCAACTCTAGCCCCCCCTTGGGCTCATCTTCAGCTGGCGGATGGAACCCATGTTCCTGTACCTGATCCGTTTCTGGTTTCACTGAAGATTCTGTTTTAGTCAGAGGCCCACTTGTCACTTGAGTCACTGGATCCTCTTGGACTTGACTCGTGGTCTGGTCTTCAGCTCCCCCAGCAGTCTGGCAGACCCCTATCTGACCTACATCTAGTGACTGCTGACACTCCCCGTCCTCAGCCTCTGATGAGTAACTCTCCACTAGTGTGTGGTGCAAGTCAAGTGTTGTGGGCCTATAAGGTGTACCTGCTCTAGTCACCTGACAGTCTTCCCATAATTGCTGAAAAAATTGAAAATCCGTCCCCAGTACTACATCATACTCCAAGGAGGGCTCTATTGCAACCTTGTGACCTATAGTACCATAGGGAGTAGAAATACAGACATTAACCGTTTTATAACCCCAAATACCAGCCTGCATAGACACTATAGCGGGGTCTGGCTTTCTCCTGCTGGACTTTACCAGACTTATTACACATCTAGGGTCTAACAAAACCGTCATCTTTTTACCTTCTATTTCCAGCTCACACAGGTTTTCTTTTGTCCTGTCAGAGGTGGCAGCAGTACTCTTTACATCTGAACACATCAACATAAGTTTTTCAACAAAAACATTATCAGATTGCACATGTTCAAAATTTACAGGACAGTTCATAGCACTAGGACCTAACTCAGGCAAAGTGTGTTTTAATACATTTTCTCCCAGTCCTGCATTTAACATTTTCTGTTCACCAGATTTTTTCAATCCGATCTGCACAGTGTGAACAGTCTCATCAGTCTTCATGAGGGGTTCCCCACCCTCACATGATTTTGCAACTGGACATAGGTTGGTACCACCTTGAACACTGTTCACACAGTCAACTAGGGAAACACCACCCTCCGACTCAGCCTTTTTATGCACAGTCCCATCATTTTTATGCACAGTCTCATATTCACTAAACATGGCCCCCATAACCCCTGGAACAGTCTTACCAGAATCTCTTGCCGTCCAGTCAGTTAAGGGCTGGTGCTGGACACCTCTCACCAGCTTCTCTGCTGCAGAACATCGCTCCACTTGCTCTTTAAATAGCTCTGCAACCTTAAACTCAGCATCACTGTTAGGCTGCAGTGCACTCTGTAGTCTTGCAGCTTGGCTTACTCCAGCTTTAGTCAGGATCTCTGTCTTGACTTTCTCACAGTCCCGTAATATCTTTGGATCCAGTTCACAATGAACTTTTTGGGCATCTCCTCCAATGAATCCAAACACCAAGTTTCCCCAGTGTGTCTTGGGCCATGCCTCATGTGTAGCAATCCTTTCAAACTCTGCAAAGCTTGCTTCCTCTTGCGCTGCAGCAGTCTGCAACAAAGCACTTATCAGGACATCCATCTTGCAACACTTCAAACCTTGCAAACACAGTACAGTCCTCTGCCGAAATGTCAGCCACTTGCCAACAAAATTTTCCGTTGCCCCTAGCAACGCCTTTATACACAGCCTCAAAACGTAATCTGCACTCTGCAGGTGGCCCGTCCACCTGTCTCCTTACTTGAGAAAGAGCGCCCACTCGCTTGATGCGATCTGTGGCCCCTAGCAACAACTTCACCACAGGCTCAGTCCTGCTCTTGGCAACAACTTCACTGCAACTCGACCACTGGTTGCTCCTAGCAACGTGTTTGCCCGCATCCTCCACCAAAATGTGACGATCCGTCTTGGGGATTAGCTCTGGGATCGTCCTGGACTACGCCACAGGATGCGTTTCTTCTCAATAAACCAGCAAACAAACGCTTATAATGCAAATCTGGCACCTTGCCAGTTTTATTAGACAGGTTGCAGGGAAAGAAATAAACAAAAAAGCAGGAACAAAACAAAATCCTAGACCGTCTGGTCACTGACTAAACAGACCAGCTTGTCCTGACTAACAACCGCTGAGCTTCCCTCAGCCGGTTAAACTTATGTCCCCTGCAACCTTCTACTCACAATTCATGGCAGTCTCTTTGAGCCTCTCATAGCTCGGGCTGTGTACTCCTCAGCAGGCTCTGTCTCTTCCCTACGGCCCACATGCTGTCTCCTAGGAAGAGCCCCAACTATTCTGTTTCTTTTCTTTTTAAACACACACTTTCCCTTCCTGATACCTCATTAATCAGGCCACAGGTGGAGCATTCTGCAGAGATAGCAAGGGAAATACACCCTTTCCTTGCCACACTGCCACACTATTTATATATTTTTTATACATTGTCACATTTATATGTGGATATGTAATTCTATGTAACAACTCTTTCAAAAAGCACTCTAATGGTTAATTCCTGGAGGTATATATATCTGTTACCAGCCTTCCCTTGTCATGCCTGATGAAGCTGCGCATGCGCAGCGAAACGCGTTAGATGCCTGATGAAGCTGCGCATGCGCAGCGAAACGCGTTGCATCTAATAAATCCATTGATTTTACTTGGCTGCTTGATGGTTCCTCTCTGCGCCAGACAAACTCCTGACTCCCTGGTCATTCGGTTTGGATTTTACTCTTACCCAGGAGGGCTGCAGTGGACCTTCTTCCATACCTCTTCTGCTCTTAACCTTGTTGTGTGTGGGCGCACAACCAACTTTGGTAAGCGGCTTGGGAATCACCGTCCCCTACCCCCACCTGCAAGATCTACTGATCCCGCACATGAGGCGCCTTCCTTCCTTTCTCTAGCTTTCCCCACTAGGCAGGCAAGTAGTGATGAGGAGAGTGATGTGGGAGGCGGTGTTGCCTGGGTTCAGGGTCCTGAAGCAGACACTGTTGAAGAACCTGAGGAGGACATCAGTGACATACAGACACTTGTTGATGATGAAGCCGATCGCAATTGAGAGTCGGGTGCAGAAGGGGCTTCATCATCATCAGGAGAAGAGAGTTGCATGTTGCCTGTGAGGCAGCAGCTTAGCCAGCAAGGTGGTAGCATGGTTGGCAGTCAGCATGGTGGCAGAAGTGGAAATTCTGGAGCCAAACTTGCCCGGGGGAGACCAGCCTACTTTCCCGGGAAGTAGTGGAACAGGGGTTCCTGGAGAAGGTGGCAGTAATAGTCAATTAGTGTGGACTGTTGGTGGGAAAATCAGCTACTCAGCCATGTGGAAGTTTTTCATCAAGCATCCGGAGGAAGTTCACATAGCCACATGCAAGATATGTCAGCAGAAGGTGATGCACAGAAAGGGTCCCAATGTTGGCACCACAGCCCTGTGTCAACATGTACTTCGCCACCATAAAGCGGCCTGGGAGAACCGTGGCTTCAATGTAGAGGTCCAGCCTGCTGCATCACCCAGTGGCACGCCGCTCCCTCTGTCAGCCAGCCTAAGCCAAAGGGAGCTGTGTGTCATACTTTCCTTCTGTCACTCTAGATGCTCCTGCTCATCCTACTTTTAGTCAGCCATTCCGCCAACAATCCATCGGCAAAGCCATGTTCAAGAGACAACAGTATGCGCCCACTCATCGAATGGCGCAGAAGCTGAATGTGCTCCTGTCCTAGTTGCTGGTGCTGCAGTCCCTCCCTTTTCAAGTGGTGGACTCTGCACCTTTCAGAGAACTGATGGCTTGTGCCGAGCCGAGGTGGAGAATGCCAAGCCATCATTTCTTTGTGAAGAAGGCAGTACCAGCCCTGCACAATTTTGTGGAAGAGAAGGTGGGCCAGTACTTGAGCCTGTCAGTGTGTACCAAAGAGCACGGCAGAGCTGACGTCTGGAGCTGTAACTATGGTCAGGGACAATACATGTCCTTTACGGCTCTCTGGGTGAATGTGGTTCCTGCACAGCCACAACACCAACTTGGACAGGTCACGCCACTTTCTCCTCCATGCTCTCAGGCCGTTGGTCCTGTGACAGTGTGCGACTCCGCCTCTTCATCCTCCACCGTGTCCTCAGCCTCCACTGCCCAGACAAGATTCAGTGGCCCCTCAGCATACCATGTGTGCAGTGCACGGCGGAGTCACGCTGTTCTTCACATGGTTTGCCTTGGCAAACGGAGTCACAAAGGGGAGGAAGTGGTAAAAGTCATTTGTAATAAATCAGAGCATGGCTTACTCAACAAAAACTGGAAATGGGAACAATGGTGACTGACAATGGGAAGACCATCTTACATGCGCTGTGATTAGGAAGGCTGAGCCATGCGCCCTGCATGGCACACGTGTTCAATCTGGTTGTGAAGCAGTTCCGGAAGTGTTCACCCCATTTGAAAGACATCCTAACAATGGGAAGGAAACTTTGCATGCACTTCAGCCACTCGTACACAGCAAAGCACACCATCTTTGAGCTGCAGCGTCAGAACTGTATCCCCCAACATAGTCTGATTTGTGATGTTACCACACATTAGAATTCCACCCTCCATATGTTGGAATGACTGTACGAACAGAGAAAAGCCATCCCAGATTTCTTGATGATCCAAGCCTATAGGGGTACTCCCCTTTTAACTTCAATGTGAACCAGTGGCAGCTCATATGTGACACCTGCCGTTTGCTCAGGCCCTTTGAGGAAGCCACACTATTAGTAAGTCTCCAGGATTACGGGATGAACAACATCATTCCACTGCTTCATTTCTCACAACACGTGTTGGAAATTATGACTGGTTAGGGCATTAGAGACGTGGCGCCTACATTTCACGGCCAAGTGAGCCCTGTGGGGGCTGATCTGGAGGAGGAGGAGGAGAGGGAGGGGCACAGGGGAGCACAGTTTAGCTTTTGCCAAATGCTCAGTTTTTCTAGTAATCTGACAGGAGAGGAGGAGCAGGAGCAGCCAGAGGAGATATAGAGTTATGAGGAAGGACAGAGGACCCAGACACACCGTAGCAGTATGCAGTGGAAATGGAGGCAGGGTGTCCCTCAGAGTCACTTGCACAAATGGCACGATGCATGCTCACTTGCTTGCGTAGTGACAGCCGAATTGTCACCATTCGGCAGCAGGATGACTTCTGGATCTCCACCTTATTGGAGCCTCGCTACCATCACAAAATAGGGGCCTTTTTTACACCCACTGAGAGGGAGGACAAAGTGACCTACTAAAGAGGCATCCTATGTAGTCAGTTGGCCGATGCCTATTGGCGCCATCGTCCATCCTCTCTCATGTCTGAATCGGGGGGCCCCCTGGGCTCACCTTCCACTGCCATGGCTGCTGGGGAGGGGTGGTGTGGCAGGAGCAGTACCAGCTGCATGAGCAGCAGCCTGAGTCTACAGTCGCTGATGAGTAGCTTTCTTCACCCGCATAGTAAAGCAACTCATCAGCAGCAGGTACACCTGGAGCAGCACCTGAACCAGCAGGTGGTGGCATACCTTCACATGCACATGCCAACACACCTTGAAGATCTGCTGGACTTCTGGGCAGCCAAACTTGATTTGTGGCTGCAACTAGCAGAGTTTGCCCTGGAAAAGCTGTCCTGTCTCGAAAGTAGTGTGCCATCAGAGCGGATGTCGAAAGTAGTGTGCCATCAGAGCGGATGTTTAGTGCAGCGGGGGCCATAGTCACCCCAAGAAGAACTCCTCTGTCCACAATAAATGTGAAGAGACTGACCTTTGTTGTCACGATGCCGGCTGGCAGGTAGTGGATCCTCTGTGCCAGAGAGGGATTGGCGTGGACCGTGCTAGTGGATCGGTTCTAAGTCACTACTGGTTTTCACCAGAGCCCGCCGCAAAGCGGGATGGTCTTGCTGCGGCGGTAGTGACCAGGTCGTATCAACTAGCAACGGCTCAACCTCTCTGGCTGCTGAAGATAGGCGCGGTACAAGGGAGTAGACAGAAGCAAGGTCGGACGTAGCAGAAGGTCGGGGCAGGCAGCAAGGATCGTAGTCAGGGGCAACGGCAGGAGGTCTGGAACACAGGCTAGGAACACACAAGGAAACGCTTTCACTGGCACGATGGCAACAAGATCCGGCAAGGAAGTGCAGGGGAAGTGAGGTGATATAGGGAAGTGCACAGGTGATCACACTAATTGGAACCACTGCGCCAATCAGCGGCGCAGTGGCCCTTTAAATCGCAAAGACCCGGCGCGCGCGCGCCCTAGGGAGCGGGGCCGCGCGCGCCGGGACAGGACAGACGGAGAGCGAGTCAGGTACGGGAGCCGGGGTGCGCATCGCGAGCGGGCGCTACCCGCATCGCGAATCGCATCCCGGCTGGAGGCGGTATCGCAGCGCCCCGGGTCAGTGGATCTGACCGGAGCGCTGCAGTGAGGAGAGTGTAGCGAGCGCTCCGGGGAGGAGCGGGGACCCGGAGCGCTCGGCGTAACAGTACCCCCCCCCTTGGGTCTCCCCCTCTTCTTAGAGCCTGAGAACCTGAGGAGCAGACTTTTGTCTAGGATATTGTCCTCAGGTTCCCAGGATCTCTCTTCTGGACCACAACCCTCCCAATCCACTAAAAAAAAGGTTTTCCCTCTGACCTTTTTGGATGCCAGAATCTCTTTGACGGAGAAGATGTCCGAGGAGCCGGAAACAGGAGTGGGAGGAACAGATTTGGGAGAGAAACAGTTGATGATAAGTGGTTTAAGAAGAGAAACGTGAAAGGCATTAGGAATACGAAGAGGAGGAAGAAGAAGTTTGTAAGAGACAGGATTAATCTGGCACAAAATTTTGAAAGGACCAAGATAGCGTGGTCCCAACTTGTAGCTAGGGACACGGAAGCGGACATATTTAGCGGAGAGCCATACCTTGTCTCCAGGGGAAAAAATGGGAGGAGCTCTTCTTTTCTTATCCGCGAACTTCTTCATGCGTGATGAAGCCTGTAAGAGAGAATTTTGGGTCTCTCTCCATATGATGGAAAGATCACGAGAAATTTCATCCACAGCGGGCAGACCAGAGGGCAAGGGGGTAGGGAGGGGGGGAAGAGGGTGACGGCCGTACACCACGAAAAATGGGGATTTGGAGGAAGATTCAGAGACTCTGAAATTATACGAGAATTCGGCCCATGGTAGAAGATCTGCCCAGTCATCCTGGCGGGAGGAAACAAAATGTCGTAAATAATCACCCAAGACCTGGTTAATTCTTTCTACTTGTCCATTGGATTGAGGATGATATGCAGAAGAAAAATTTAATTTAATCTTGAGTTGTTTACAGAGAGCCCTCCAGAATTTAGACACGAATTGGACGCCTCTATCCGAGACGATCTGCGTAGGCAACCCGTGAAGACGAAAAATGTGTACAAAAAATTGTTTAGCCAACTGAGGCGCTGAAGGAAGACCAGGAAGAGGGATGAAATGTGCCATTTTGGAGAATCGATCAACGACCACCCAAATAACAGTGTTGCCACGGGAAGGGGGTAAGTCAGTAATAAAATCCATACCAATCAGAGACCAAGGCTGTTCGGGGACAGGCAGAGGATGAAGAAAACCAGCGGGCTTCTGGCGAGGAGTCTTATCCCGGGCACAGATAGTGCAGGCTCGCACAAAGTCCACAACATCCGTCTCTAGAGTCGGCCACCAATAGAAGCGAGAGATGAGTTGCACAGATTTCTTGATGCCCGCATGACCTGCGAGATGGGAGGAGTGACCCCATTTGAGGATTCCGAGGCGTTGGCGTGGAGAAACAAAGGTCTTTCCTGGAGGAGTTTGCCTGATGGAGGCTGGAGAAGTGGAAATCAGACAGTCAGGAGGAATGATGTGTTGCGGAGAGAGTTCAACTTCAGAAGCATCCGAGGAACGAGAGAGAGCATCGGCCCTAATGTTCTTATCGGCAGGCCGAAAGTGAATTTCAAAATTAAATCGGGCAAAGAACAGAGACCACCTGGCCTGGCGAGGATTCAGCCGTTGGGCAGACTGGAGGTAGGAGAGGTTCTTGTGATCGGTGTAAATAATAACTGGAAATCTTGATCCCTCCAGCAGATGCCTCCATTCTTCAAGTGCTAATTTAATGGCTAGAAGCTCTCGATCCCCGATGGAGTAGTTCCTCTCCGCCGGAGAGAAGGTCCTAGAAAAAAAACCACAAGTAACAGCATGCCCGGAAGAATTTTTTTGTAGAAGGACAGCTCCAGCTCCCACTGAGGAGGCATCAACCTCCAATAGGAAGGGTTTAGATGGGTCAGGTCTGGAGAGCACGGGAGCCGAAGAAAAGGCAGACTTGAGCCGTTTAAAGGCGTCTTCCGCTTGAGGAGGCCAAGACTTGGGATCGGCATTCTTTTTGGTTAAAGCCACGATAGGAGCCACAACGGTAGAAAAATGTGGAATAAATTGCCTGTAATAATTGGCGAACCCCAAAAAACGTTGGATAGCACGGAGTCCGGAGGGGCGTGGCCAATCTAAGACGGCAGAGAGTTTGTCTGGATCCATTTGTAGTCCCTGGCCAGAGACCAAGTATCCTAGGAAAGGAAGAGATTGGCATTCAAACAGACATTTCTCTATTTTGGCATAGAGTTGATTGTCACGAAGTCTCTGAAGAACCATACGGACATGCTGGCGGTGTTCTTCTAGATTGGCAGAAAAAATCAGGATATCGTCCAGAGATACAACAACACAGGAGTATAAGAGATCACAAAAAATTTCATTAACAAAGTCTTGGAAGACGGCAGGGGCGTTGCACAGGCCAAAGGGCATGACCAGATACTCAAAGTGTCCATCTCTGGTGTTAAATGCTGTTTTCCATTCATCCCCCTCTCTGATGCGGATGAGATTATAAGCACCTCTTAAGTCCAGTTTGGTAAAGATGTGGGCACCTTGGAGGCGATCAAAGAGTTCAGAGATGAGGGGTAGGGGGTAGCGGTTCTTAACCGTGATTTTATTAAGACCGCGGTAGTCAATGCAAGGACGTAGAGAGCCATCTTTTTTGGACACAAAGAAAAATCCGGCTCCGGCAGGAGAGGAGGATTTACGGATAAAGCCCTTTTTTAAATTTTCCTGGACGTATTCAGACATGGCAAGAGTCTCTGGGGCGGACAGAGGATAAATTCTGCCCCGGGGTGGAGTAGTGCCCGGGAGGAGGTCGATAGGACAATCATAAGGCCTGTGAGGAGGTAGAGTCTCAGCTTGTTTTTTGCAAAAAACATCCGCAAAGTCCATATAGGCCTTAGGGAGACCGGTTACAGGAGGAACCACAGAGTCACGGCAAGGGTTACTGGGAACCGGTTTTAGGCAGTCCTTGGAACAAGAGGGCCCCCAACTCTTGATCTCCCCAGTGGACCAATCCAGGGTTGGGGAATGAAGTTGAAGCCAGGGAAGTCCAAGGAGAATTTCAGAAGTGCAATTGGGGAGGACCAAAAGTTCAATCTTCTCGTGATGAGATCCGATGCACATTAGAAGGGGCTCCGTGCGGAAACGTATGGTACAGTCCAATCTTTCATTGTTTACACAATTGATGTAGAGGGGTCTGGCGAGACTGGTCACCGGGATGTTGAACCTGTTGACGAGAGAGGCCAAAATAAAATTTCCTGCAGATCCGGAGTCCAAGAAGGCCATAGTAGAGAAGGAGAAGGCAGAGGCAGATATCCGCACAGGCACAGTAAGACGTGGAGAAGCAGAGTAGACATCAAGGACTGTCTCACCTTTGTGCGGAGTCAGCGTACGTCTTTCCAGGCGGGGAGGACGGATAGGACAATCCTTCAGGAAGTGTTCGGTACTAGCACAGTACAGGCAGAGATTCTCCATGCGGCGTCGTGTCCTCTCTTGAGGTGTCAGGCGAGACCGGTCGACCTGCATAGCCTCCACGGCGGGAGGCACAGGAACAGATTGCAGGGGACCAGAGGAGAGAGGAGCCGGGGAGAAGAAACGCCTCGTGCGAACAGAGTCCATATCCTGGCGGAGCTCCTGACGCCTTTCGGAAAAACGCATGTCAATGCGAGTGGCTAGGTGAATGAGTTCATGTAGATTAGCAGGGATTTCTCGTGCGGCCAGAACATCTTTAATGTTGCTGGATAGGCCTTTTTTAAAGGTCGCGCAGAGGGCCTCATTATTCCAGGATAATTCTGAAGCAAGAGTACGGAATTGTACGGCATACTCGCCAACGGAAGAATTACCCTGGACCAGGTTCAACAGGGCAGTCTCAGCAGAAGAGGCTCGGGCAGGTTCCTCAAAGACACTTCGAATTTCCGAGAAGAAGGAGTGTACAGAGGCAGTGACGGGGTCATTGCGGTCCCAGAGCGGTGTGGCCCAAGACAGGGCTTTTCCAGACAGAAGGCTGACTACGAAAGCCACCTTAGACCTTTCAGTGGGAAACTGGTCCGACATCATCTCCAAGTGCAGGGAACATTGGGAAAGAAAGCCACGGCAAAACTTAGAGTCCCCATCAAATTTATCCGGCAAGGATAGTCGTAGACCAGAAGCGGCCACTCGCTGCGGAGGAGGTGCAGGAGCTGGCGGAGGAGATGATTGCTGAAGCTGTGGTAGTAACTGCTGTAGCATAACGGTCAGTTGAGACAGCTGTTGGCCTTGTTGCGCTATCTGTTGTGACTGCTGGGCGACCACCGTGGTGAGGTCAGCGACAACTGGCAGAGGAACTTCAGCGGGATCCATGGCCGGATCTACTGTCACGATGCCGGCTGGCAGGTAGTGGATCCTCTGTGCCAGAGAGGGATTGGCGTGGACCGTGCTAGTGGATCGGTTCTAAGTCACTACTGGTTTTCACCAGAGCCCGCCGCAAAGCGGGATGGTCTTGCTGCGGCGGTAGTGACCAGGTCGTATCCACTAGCAACGGCTCAACCTCTCTGGCTGCTGAAGATAGGCGCGGTACAAGGGAGTAGACAGAAGCAAGGTCGGACGTAGCAGAAGGTCGGGGCAGGCAGCAAGGATCGTAGTCAGGGGCAACGGCAGGAGGTCTGGAACACAGGCTAGGAACACACAAGGAAACGCTTTCACTGGCACGATGGCAACAAGATCCGGCAAGGAAGTGCAGGGGAAGTGAGGTGATATAGGGAAGTGCACAGGTGATCACACTAATTGGAACCACTGCGCCAATCAGCGGCGCAGTGGCCCTTTAAATCGCAAAGACCCGGCGCGCGCGCGCCCTAGGGAGCGGGGCCGCGCGCGCCGGGACAGGACAGACGGAGAGCGAGTCAGGTACGGGAGCCGGGGTGCGCATCGCGAGCGGGCGCTACCCGCATCGCGAATCGCATCCCGGCTGGAGGCGGTATCGCAGCGCCCCGGGTCAGTGGATCTGACCGGAGCGCTGCAGTGAGGAGAGTGTAGCGAGCGCTCCGGGGAGGAGCGGGGACCCGGAGCGCTCGGCGTAACATTTGTGAAGATGAATCAGGCATGGATCAGCCAGGACTTGCAACCCACCAATGCCTGATGCATGAGAGAAGATTGACCATGGTGCCACACCAACACTTCACAAATATGGATAGTGCCAAACAGATTTAAGGCGCTGCTCCTAAGTTACAAACATTCCTCTGCATCAGGGTATTGGTATTGCCACTCACCGCACCACTTCGGGTCACCGGGTCACTTTCAGGACTCCTGATGCTGTTGCTGCCCCCTCCAGGCTGTCTCATTCAGCCACTATATGGTCTCTTCTCATGCTCCAGCCAACTCCAGGCTCTGCCATTCAGACACTATATGGTCTCCTCATGCTGCCACAAATTCCAGGCTGTGCCATTCAGACACTATATGGTCTCCTCATGCTGCCACAAACTCCAGGCAGTCATTCAGCCACTATATGGTCTCCTCATACTGATGCCACCTCCAGGCTCTGTCATTGTGCTGCCATGTGACATGTGACTCCTTTTTAGATTTGGTCCTTTGTACCCACACGCCGGGGCCCGGGACACTAAAACTTGGGAGTTAAAATTTCAATTTCAAAATCCTCAATTTAAATTTTAAATTCTTAAAATTCTATTTAAAAATCTTAAATTTCAATGGTCTCCTCATGCTTCTGCTAACTCCAGGCTGTGCCATTCAGACACTATATGGTCTCCTCATGCTTCAGCCAACTCCAGGCTGTGTAATTCTGCTACTATATGGTCTCTTCATGCTTCAGCCACCTCCAGGCTGTGTCATTCAGCCAATATATGGTTTACTGATGCTGCTTGGCCTGGCCCAAATTTTTTTTTATGGTAGCAGTATTTTTTAATCTTAGGGATTGTGAAGCCCTAGTGTCTACTCATGCTGCTGCCAGTTCCAGGTTTTGTCATTCAGCAACAACATGGTCTCCTCATACTGATGCCACCTCCAGGGTCTGTCATTGTGCTGCCATGTGACATGTGACTTCTTGTTAGATTTGGTCGTTTGTACCCACACGCAGGGGCCCCGGACACTAAAATTTGGGAGTTAAAATTTCTATTTCAAAATCCTCAATTTCAATTTAAAAAATCTTAAATTTCTATTTAAAAATCTTAAATTTCAATGGTCTCCTCATGCTTCTACCAACTCCAGGCTGTGTCATTCAGACACTATATGGTCTCCTCATGCTTCAGCCACCTCCAGGCTGTGCCATTCAGCCACTATATGGTCTCTTCATGCTGCCACAAACTCCAGGCTGTGTCATTCAGCCACTATATGGTCTCCTGATGCTTCAGCCACCTTCAGGCTGTCATTTAGCCAATATATGGTTTACTGATGCTGCTGGGCCTGGGCCTAAAAATTTTTTATGGTAGCACTAGCTACCATAAATCTTCAATTTATATTTCGAAATTCATAATTTAATCATAGGGATTGTGTAGCCCTAGTGTCTACTCCTGCTGTTGCCAGCTCCAGGCTGTGTCATTCAGCAACTATATGGTCTCCTCATACTGATGCCACCTCCAGGCTCCGTCATTGTGCTGCCATGTGACATGTGACTCCTTGTTAGATTTGGTCCTTTGTACCCACACACCGGGCCCGGGACACTAAAACTTGGGAGTTGAAATTTCAATTCCAAAATCCTCAATTTCAATTCCAAAATCTTAAATTTCTACTTAAAAATCTTAAATTTCAATGGTCTTCTCATGCTTCTGCAAACTCCAGGCTGTGCCATTCAGACACTATATGGTCTCCTCAAGCTTCAGCCACCTCCAGGCTGTGTCATTCAGTCACTATATGGTTTACTGATGCTGCTGGGCCCGGGCCTACAAATTTTTATGGTAGCACTAGCTACCATAAATCTTCAATTTAAGTTTCAAAATTCATCTTTTAATCTTAGGGATTGTGAAGCCCTAGTGTCTACTGCCAGCTCCAGGCTGTGTCATTCAGCAACTATATGGTCTCCTCAGGCTGCCAACACCTCCAAGCTGTGTCATTCAGCCACTATATGGTCTCCTTATGCTGCCAACACCTTCACACTATGTCATTCAGCCACTATATGGTCTCCTCATGCTCCAGCCACATCCAAGCTGTGTCACTCAGCCAGTATATGGACTCCTCATGCTGCCAACCCCTCCACGCTGTGTCAGTCAGCCACTATATGGTCTCCTCATGCTTCAGCCACATCCATGCTTTGTCATTCAGCCATTATATGGTCTCCTCATGCTGCCAACACCTCCACGCTGTGTCATTTAGCCACTATACGGTCTCCTTATGGTGCCAACACCTCCACACTTTGTTATTCAGCCACTATATGGTCTCCACATACTATTGCCACCTATAGGCTCTGTCATTGTGCCGCTCTGCGGCAGTGATTCTCAAAGCGATGCCTGTAATCTGCATGTCATACCGAATAACAGTATAATTTCACTACCCCAGCACACTACATATGTGTGTTAGAACAAAGCAAAGTTTTCTACACCCCTATTGAGGCTCTCTGTAGTCCAGAAATAGCTGTTTTTAATATAGATTCGCCACAAATAAATTCAGATCGAACCAAATTCGGCGAATCGGCCGAATTTAATTTTTCAGAGTTCACTCATCTCTCTCCACACCTCAAGTATAAAGTGAAGAATTCGGTGGAGTTTATTCCATTCCAAACAGTGTTACAGGGCAGGCTATGTTTCAGAGACCTGTCTTCGCCTTTGTCAAGCACGAGAGATGAGGAAACGTAGCCTGTTCTGTAACACTGTTTAAAATGGAATAAATGGCACTGAATTCTGCACTTTATACTTTGGTGAGCTACGATTTTCCTTGAATATAGGTAGGTAGCTATGCAGGTAGGTAAGTAGATATGGGGTAAGTTCATAGATAGGTAGCAAGTGTCACGATGCCGGCTGGCAGGAGGTGGATCCTCTGTGCCAGAGAGGGATTGGCGAGGACCGCGCTAGTGGACCGGTTCTAAGCCACTACAGGTTTTCACCAGAGCCCGCCGCAAAGCGGGATGGTCTTGCTGCGGCGGTAGTGACCAGGTCGTATCCACTAGCAACGGCTCACCTCTCTGACTGCTGAAGATACTGAAGATAGGCGAGGTACAAGGGAGTAGGCAGAAGCAAGGTCGGACGTAGCAGAAGGTCGAGGCAGGCAGCAAGGATCGTAGTCAGGGGCAACGGCAGGAGGTCAGGAACACGGGCTAGGAACAGACAAGGGAACGCTTTCACTAGGCACTAAGGCAACAAGATCCGGCAAGGAAGTGCAAGGGAGGAGGTTAGATATAGTCAGGGACCAGGTGGGAGCCAATTAAGCTAATTGGTAATTGGGAAGATTGGACCAGGCACCAACATTGGTGCACTGGCCCTTTAAATTGCAGAGACCCGGCGCGCGCGCGCCCTAGGGAGCGGGGCCGCGCGCGCCGGGACAGGACCGACGGAGAGCGAGTCAGGTACGGGGACCGGGGTGCGCATCGCGAGCGGGCGCCACCCGCATCGCGAATCGCATCCCGGCTGGAGGCGGTACCGCAGCGCACCCGGTCAGTGGATCTGACCGGGGCGCTGCAGCAACGAGAATGAGGCGAGCGCTCCGGGGAGGAACGGGGACCCGGAGCGCTCGGCGTAACAGTACCCCCCCCCTTGGGTCTCCCCCTCTTCTTGGGGCCAAAGAACCTGAGGAAAAAAAAGTCAATTTTTCCGTGAAGAGGTCCGATGCACATTAGGAGGGGTTCTGTGCGGAAACGCATGAGACAGTCCAATCTTTTATTGTTAATACAAAAGATGTAGAGGGGTCTGGCGAGACTGGTCACAGGGACGTAGAACCTGTTGATAAGAGAGGCCAAAAAAAATTTTCCTGCAGATCCGGAATCCAAGGAGACCATAGTAGAGAAGGAGAAGGTAGAGGCAGATATCCGCACAGGCACAGTAAGACGTGGAGAAGCAGAGTTGACATCAAGAACTGTGTCACCTTTGTGCGGAGTCAGCGTACGTCTTTCCAGGCGGGGAGGACGGATAGGACAATCCTTCAGGAAGTGTTCGGTACCGGCATAGTACAGGCAAAGATTCTCCATGCGGCGTCGTGTCCTCTCTTGAGGTGTCAAGCGAGACCGGTCAACTTGCATAGCCTCCGCGGCGGGAAGCACAGGAACGGATTGCAGAGGACCAGAGGAGAGAGGAGCCGGGGAGAAAAAACGCTTCGTGCGAACAAAGTCCATATCCAGGCGGAGCTCCAGACGCCATCCGGAAGAACGCATGTCAATGCGAGTGGCAAGATGAATGAGTTCATGTAGGTCAGCAGGAGTCTCTCGTGCGGCCAGAACATCTTTAATGTTGCTGGATAGGCCTTTTTTAAAGGTCGCGCAGAGAACCTCACTATTCCAGGACAACTCGTAAGCAAGAGCACGGAACTGAATGGCGTACTCGCCAACGGAAGAAACACCCTGTTCCAGGTTCAGCAGGGCAATCTCGGCAGAAGAAGCTCGGGCAGGCTCCTCGAAGACATCACGGGCCTCAGTGAAGAAGGACTGGACTGTGGCTGTGGCAGAATCATTGCGGTCCCCATCAAACTTGTCCGGCAGGGACAAGCAGGGGTTAAGAACGGCCGGTTGCTGCGGAGGAGTTGCAGGAGCCGGCGGAGGAGATGGTTGTTGCAGCTGTAGCTGTGACTGAAGTTGCTGTATCTGCGGCAGCAGCTGCTGTGACTGAAGTTGCTGTATCTGCGGCAGCAGCTGCTGTAACTGTGACTGAAGACGCTGTGTCTCGGAGATCAAGTATGCCATCTGTTGATCTCGTTGGGCGATCTTTACGCCAAATTTGTCCGGCAGGGACAAGCAGGGGTTAGGAACGGCCGGTTGCTGCGGAGGAGTTGCAGGAGCCGGCGGAGGAGATGGTAGTTGCAGCTGTAGCTGTTGCTGTATCTGCAGCTGCTGTATCTGTGACTGAATACGCAGTGCCTCGGAGGTCAAGTATGCCAGCTGTTGATCTCGTTGGGCGATCTTTAAGGCTAGCTGGGCGACCAGTGTAGGATCTTCAGCGGGATCCATGGCCGGATCTACTGTCACGATGCCGGCTGGCAGGAGGTGGATCCTCTGTGCCAGAGAGGGATTGGCGAGGACCGCGCTAGTGGACCGGTTCTAAGCCACTACAGGTTTTCACCAGAGCCCGCCGCAAAGCGGGATGGTCTTGCTGCGGCGGTAGTGACCAGGTCGTATCCACTAGCAACGGCTCACCTCTCTGACTGCTGAAGATACTGAAGATAGGCGAGGTACAAGGGAGTAGGCAGAAGCAAGGTCGGACGTAGCAGAAGGTCGAGGCAGGCAGCAAGGATCGTAGTCAGGGGCAACGGCAGGAGGTCAGGAACACGGGCTAGGAACAGACAAGGGAACGCTTTCACTAGGCACTAAGGCAACAAGATCCGGCAAGGAAGTGCAAGGGAGGAGGTTAGATATAGTCAGGGACCAGGTGGGAGCCAATTAAGCTAATTGGTAATTGGGAAGATTGGACCAGGCACCAACATTGGTGCACTGGCCCTTTAAATTGCAGAGACCCGGCGCGCGCGCGCCCTAGGGAGCGGGGCCGCGCGCGCCGGGACAGGACCGACGGAGAGCGAGTCAGGTACGGGGACCGGGGTGCGCATCGCGAGCGGGCGCCACCCGCATCGCGAATCGCATCCCGGCTGGAGGCGGTACCGCAGCGCACCCGGTCAGTGGATCTGACCGGGGCGCTGCAGCAACGAGAATGAGGCGAGCGCTCCGGGGAGGAACGGGGACCCGGAGCGCTCGGCGTAACAGCAAGATAGATAAAAGGGGTAGCTATGTATGTATGTAGGTAGATACCTGGGTAGATGGGTAGGTAGCAAGTAGATAGCTAGGTAATTAGGTTGCTATGTAGGTAAGTAACTATGTAGGTAGGTAGCAGGGTGGCTAAGTAGGTGGGTATGTAGCCAGGAAATTAATAAGGTAGGTAGCCAGGTAGGGAAGTAGCCAGGCAGGTAATTGTGTAGTTAGCCAGGTAGGGAAGTAGATAGTTCTCCTCCACATCCAAATCATCACCCCCTCCCTGTCATCTGCACCCCCCTCCACCCTGTCACCTGCACACCCTCCCCATCACCTGCACCCCCTCCCCTCTACCTGTCCCTTGCACCCCCTCAGCAATTCACAGAAGCAGCTTATCAATATCAGCAACTGACCAACTGATTATAACAATTGCCCAGGACGGTAGGCTGACCACCTAATTAGAAACAATTTACCGAAGCAAATATACTGCCCTTAGGCAAAATAAGAAAATACAATACTTTATTGGTAATCGCTATCAAAAAGGTACCAGACAGGTAATATTAGTGACCATACAATACAAAACAAAATCTCACACATGGCTATAGATGTGATAATGTGATGGTTTGCAGTAAAAGGTGTTGATGGGGTGACGATAGGGTTGGGTTTTGATGTTATTTACAAGTTCTCAGATGGAAAAATGGGATATAGAAAAAGTGCCCACCCTACACACTTCAGACCCCCTTGATACTGTCCCTGCCTTTTGAGGGACCCATCTCCTTAATAGGATGGCCATCTATAGCCACATGTGAGATTTTGTTTTGTACTGTATGGTTACCAATATTATCTGTCTGGTACCTTTTTAATAGCAATTACCAATAAAGTATTGTGTTTTATTTTCCCTAAGGGCAGTATACCGTATTTGTTTTGGTGAACTGTTCCCTCCCCCCCTCACTTGCACCCCCTATCACCCCCCCCCCCTTCCCTCACTGCTGATGCTAGGATAATATGAGGATCGCAGCGGAGGACTGTGTGGTAGATCGGAGCAACGGGGGGAATGCAGGAATGCAGGAAGGTGAGTCAAAGTTTATTTTGTTTATTTTTGCAGCCCGGGCACAGGAATATGTAAAATTCATCAGTACAGATGTCCTTTAATCATTTCCAAAGCCATAACACGCAACTCATTAATTTAAAGCACAGGCGGCTCACAGGAGGACGGGGGAGCAGCGCCCGCGGGTCACATATGATTAGTTCCCCGATGTGTGGGACAGCGCAGCCCTGCGGCTGATAATTAATTGGGGGGGGGGGTAGAGAAGCACAGCAGCGCCCGCGGGTCACTTATGATTAGTTCCCCGATGTGGGGACAGCCGCTGCGGCTGATAATTCATTCATTCGAAGGGGGGAAGGGGCCCGACAGGTATTGCGGTATAGGAAAAATTCATATCGTACATAAAAAACATACCGGCATTTAGTATGAACCGGTATACGGCCCACCACTACCCTATGGTTCCTTAACAGCAAAAAAAAACAAAAAAACACATGGCATACTATTTTAGAATCTACACCTCTCAAGGCACATAAGAAGGGGTACAGTAAGCCTTAACACCCCGCATGTGTTTGATAACTTGTGTAATGTAATGTGTAATGTGTAAATGAAAAAAAAAATTTCACTAAAATGCAGTTTTTCCCCCCAAATTTAACAGAGGTAATAGGAGAATATGCCCCCCAAAATTTGGTATGAAAATACCCCACATGTGGATGTCAAGTGCTCTGCTGGCGCACTACAATGCTCAGAAGAGAAGGAGCCCCATTTGGCTTTTTGATTTTTGGGGGGCATGTCGAACTTAGGAAGCCCCTGTGGGGCTTTTTCACTAAAATGCAGTGCCCCCCCCCCCCCCCCCCAAATTTTCAATTTTTTCAAGAGGTTATAGGAGAAAATGCTCCCCAAAATTTTTCCTCATAGACGTCTGACAGGTAAGTTAAGGTCTTTGGGTTTGGAAACTTTAGTTTGTAACTGGATTGAACACTGGCTCATGGATCGTACCCAGAGAGTGGTGGTCAAAAATTCGTACTCTGATTGGTCCCCGGTTATTAGTGGTGTACCCCAAGGTTCAGTACTGGGCCCGCTGTTGTTTAATTTATTTATCAATGATATAGAGGATGGCATTAACAGCTCTGTTTCTATCTTTGCAGATGACACCAAGCTTTGTAGCACGGTACAGTCTATAGAGGATGTGTATAGGTTACAAGATGACTTGGATAGACTAAGTGTCTGGGCATCCACTTGGCAAATGAGGTTAAATGTGGATAAATGTAAAGTTATGCATCTGGGTACTAATAACCTGCATGCGTCGTATGTCTTAGGGGGGATTAAACTGGCAGAGTCACTGGTAGAGAAGGATCTTGGTGTACAGTACTTGTAGATCACAGACTACAGAATAGCATGCAATGTTAGGCTGCTGCTTCCAAGGCCGACAGGATATTGTCATGTATCAAAAGAGGCATGGACTCAAGGGACAGGGACATAATACTCCCCCTTTATAAAGCATTGGTACGGCCTCACCTGGAATATGCTGTTCAGTTTTGGGCACCAGTCCATAAAAGGGACACTGTGGAGCTGGAAAGGGTGCAGAGACGCGCGACTAAACTAATATGGGGCATGGAAGAGACGTTTAAGGGGGGATATGATAAATGTATATAAGTATATTAATGGCCCATACAAAAAATATGGAGAAAAACTGTTCCAGGTTAAACCCCCCCCCCCCAAGGACGAGGGGGCACTCCCTCCGTCTGGAGAAGAAAAGGTTTAGTCTCAAGGGGCGACACGCATTCTTTACCATAAGAACTGTGAACTTATGGAACAGTCTACCTCAGGAACTGGTCACAGCAGGAAAAATTAACAGCTTTAAAACAGGGTTAGATACATTCCTGAAACAAAATATCATTAATGTTTATGAAGAAATATAAATCCCATCCCTTCCCCAATATTGCGCCACACCCCTACCCTTCAATTCCCTGGTTGAACTTGATGGACGTATGTCTTTTTTCAACCGTTTACAAAGCCCCCATGGTGCGTTTACAGAACAGTGGACCCCCTCAATGTGACCCCATTTTGGAAACTTCACCTCTCAAAGAATTTAATAAGGGGTGCAGTGAGCATTTACACCGCACTGGTGTTTGACAGACTTTTGGAACAGTGGGCTGTGCAAAAGAAAAATTACATTTTTCATTCTCATGGACCACTGTTTCAAAAATATGTCAGACACCTGTGGGGTGTAAATGCTCACTGTACCCCTTATTACATTACGTGAGGGGTGTAGTTTCCAAAATGGGGTCATGTGGGGGGGTCCACTGTTCTGTTACCATGGAGACTTTGTAAACGCACATGGCCTTCAATTCCAGCCAAATTCTCTCTCCAAAAGCCCAATGGCGCTCCTTCTATTCTGAGCCCTGTAGTTCTCGTGCAGAGCACTTTTTTTACAACAACTGGAGGAGAACAGTTAGGAGACCTCTAAGTAGTGGTGTCCAAACTCATGCCCTCCAGATGTTGCAAAACTTCAACTCCCAGCATGCCCAGACTGCCCAGGCATGCTGGGAGTTGTAGTTTGGCAACATCTGAAGGGCCAGATGTTACAGAACTGCAACTCCCAGCATGCCTGGACTATCTGGGCATGCTGAAAGTTGTAGTTTTACAACATCTGGAAGAGCACAGATTGGAGATCACGGCACAGTGGTGCAAAACTACAACTCCCAGCATGCTGGGAGTTGTAGATTTGAAACTCCTAGAAGCAGCAGTGAAGATCACTTTACAGCGATCTTCACTGCTGCTGCCTTCACGTGTGCCTGCCGCCGGTCCCAACTACCGAGCCATTCCCCTCGCAGGTATGTGCCATGGTCCCCCCGCAGCTCTCGGGATCCTCTTACCCCACTCTGCCCGACTTCTAGGGGCGGGCAGAGCAGGGGAAATGAACTTTAACCCCCCCAGTCAGCATAGACACTGAGAATGGTCAACAGGGACCAATCAAAGTGATCGCTGACCAGGACCATCCACAGATGGTCCTGGGGGTGGTTTGCAGAAGTTGTACCACGCTGGTAACAGCGTGACTTCTGCCAGTTAACCCGTGCGATGCCGCACATCGCCGGGGTAACTGAATGACTTATATAAACGTCATGATGCGCGAACTACCAGCATAACATGACATTTATATAAGTCATTCTTCAGGAAGCGGTTAACCACTTAGGGACCCAGGTGTACCAGTACGCCCGTGGGAATTTTGGTCCCCGCCGTGCCGTGCCGGGCGGGGACCGGGGTGACTGCTGATATCTATCAGCAGGCACCCCGTGCAAATGCCCAGGGGGGTCCTGAGACCCCACCAAGTCGGCAATTTGCGATTTGCGGCAATTCAGGGTCATACGGGTCTCGGAGAATAAGGGGGATTGGGTTGTCCAAGACACCCACGATCCCCTGAAGGGATAGGAGTGAGGTGGCAGGGGTGCCACCCCTCCTATCCTTGATATTGGTCGATCAGAAACGATCAACCAAAAGCAGATCGGGGACAGAGGGGTTAACGTTCAGTTACCCCGCTCTGCCCACCCACTGTCGTCATGGCAGAGCAGGGGAACTGTCGGTGACCGGCACCGAAGGTCCACTTACCATTGGTGGCGGCAGTGGGTGGCGATCGGCGGCAGCAGAGGACGGCGATGTGGCTCCCTGGATCCTACGGAAGCCGGTGAGTTGCCTAGCAACATCTGGAAGGTTACAGTTTGAGACCACTATACAGTGGTTCTAAACAGTAGCCCTCCAGATGTTGCAAAACTACAACTCCCAGCATGCCCAGACAGCTGTTTGCTGTTTGGGCATACTGGGATTTGTAGTTTTGCAACAGCTGGAGGGCTACAGTTTGGAGATCACTGTGCAGTGATTTTTAAACTGTGGCTCTCTAGATCTTGCAAAACTACAACCCCTAGCATGCCCACACAGCAGTTTGCTGTCTGGGCATGCTAGGAATTGTAGTTTTGCAACATCTGGAGGGCCACAGTTTGGAGATCACTGTGCATTGGTCTCTAAACTGCAGCCCTCCAGATGTTGCAAAACTGCAAATCCCAGCATGCCCAAACAGCAAACAGCTGACTTGGTATGCTGAGAGTTGTAGTTGCTTACCTCCAGCTGTTGCATAACAGCATGCCCTTTGGCGATCAGTACATGCTGGGAGTTGTAGTTTTGCAACAGCTGGAGGTACACTGGTTGGAAAATACTGAGTTAGGTAACAGAACCTAACTGAAGGTTTTCCAACCAGTGTGCCTCCAGCTGTTGCAAAAGTACAGTACTGTCAGTACATGCTGGGAGTTGTAGTTTTGAAACAGCTGGAGGTTTGCCCCCCATGTGAATGTAGAGGGTACATTCACACAAGCGGGTTTATAATGAGTTTCCTGCTTCAAGTTTGAGCAGCGGCAATTTTTCGCAGCAGCGCAAACTTCTAGCGGGAAACTCACTGTAAACCCCCCGTGTGAATGTACCCTAAAAACACTCCACTACACTCCACTAACACATAATAAAGGGTAAAACACTACATATATACCCCCTTACACTGTCCCCCAATAAAAATGAAAAACGTATTGTACGGCAGTGTTTCTAAAACGGAGTCTCCAGCTGTTATTCCCAGCATTTCCAGACAGCCACTGACTGTCCAGGCATGCTGGGAGTTTAGCAACAGCTGGAGGCACCCTGTTTGGGAATCACTGGCGTAGAATACCCCTATGCCCACCCCTATGCAATCCCTAATTTAGTCCTCAAATGCGCAACCCGAACCCGAATTCGTCACGAATTTCATGAAAAATTAGATTCCCAACGAATACGAATATTGCTGCGATTCGATCGCGCAAATCGCTTCATTAAACTCCATTTTACAGCGTTCCAGGCTATTGGAGACCTAAGATGGCGGATCCACATGTGAGTACATGGGGCAGGGGATTATGGGAGGGCGGGAAACAGCGGCGGGAATGAAGGTAGGCGGGCTGACCCTGAATCACATGTGACATGCAGCCTATCAGTGTTCACTGACACCTGTGATGTCACAGCCCCTATATAATCGGCGACCATCTTGCCTCTCTTAATTTCATCTATGCACTCAGATAGAGAGGACGGGACTGCGTGTGTGTGAATAGCTCATACCACAGCGTTACACTGCAACTGCTAGTCACATCAGCATTAGGGAAAGGCAGGAGTGCAGAGTGCTTTGCTGTTAACACTGAGAAGGATCATTGATGGCTAAACCTCCTATTCACGTTATTGAGCATTGCAGCAGAGAGAGGCAGATACCTGTCAGCTGCCTCATACAGATCTCCAAGCTGCCTGAACTTTCTGAAGAATCTTATCTCCTAATTTTTCAGCCCAATTGAGTTTATTTATTTTTTGCTCCACAAATCTGTTGCTGCTCAGAATTGTGTGACAGAGTGCAATTTAGGGTTTAATCCCTGGATTATTATTATTTTTTTTGTGGTGCTGCACTGTTGGGTTCTGCTGCTATTCAGAAATATGTGATTGTTCAGTGGACTGTAGTGCATTTGTACCTTTTTGTATATTTTTTTCTGCGTATAGTTTCACATATTACTTCCCTCATCAGTGCATACCACATAGGTACATCCAAGTATTGTACCGTTTAGTACCTGTTAAGCTGTCAAGGTGCTCCATAACGATAAAAGTCCAAACAATAGTATCCACCGGCTGGTGTTTTACAAAAATACAGAGTTTTTTCTGCGTATAGTTTCACATATTACTGCCCTCATCAGTGCATACCGCATAGGTACATCCAAGTATTGTACCGTTTAGTACCTGTTAAGCTGTCAAGGTGCTCCATACCATCAAAGTCCAAACAATAGTATCCACCGGCTCGTGTTTTACAAAAATACAGATTTTTTTCTGCGTATAGTTAGGCATATTGCTTCCCTCATCAGTGCATACTGCATAGGTACATCCAAGTATTGTACCATTTAGTACCTGTTAAGCTGTCAAGGTGCTCCATACCGTCAAAGTCCAAACAATAGTATCCACCAGCTGGTGTTTTTAAAAAATACAGAGTTTTTTCTGCCTATAGTTGCGCATATTACTGCCCTCATCAGTGAATACCGCATAGGTACATCCAAGTATTGTACCATTTAGTACCTGTTAAGCTGTCAAAGTGCTCCATACCGTCAAAGTCCAAGCAATAGTATTCACCGGCTGGTGTTTTACAAAAATACAGATTTTTTTTCTGCGTATAGTTAGTAGTGATATCGCGAACATAAAATTTTCGGTTCGCGAACGGCGAACGTGAACTTCCACAAATGTTTGCGACCCGCCATTGACCTCAAGGGGCAGGCAAATTTTAAAACCCACATAGACTCTTTCTGGCCACCATAGTGATTTAAAAGTTGTTTCAAAGGGACAAATACCTGGACTGTGGGGTGCTGGAGGGGGATCCATGGCAAAACTCCCATGGAAAATTACATAGTTGATGCAGAGTCTGGTTTTAATCCATGAAAGGCATAAATCACCTATTATTCCTAAATTCTTTGGAATAACGTGCTTTAGCCCCCTTTAGGCAGCACATAGAGCCCCCCTTTAGGCATCACATAGTTAGATCCCCCTTTAGGCAGCACATAAATTCTCCCATATTAGGCAGCACATAGTTAGAGCCCCCCTTTAGGCAGCACATAGGTAGAGCCTCCCTTTAGGCAGCACATAGAGCCCCCTTTAGGCAGCACATAGTTAGATCCCCCTTTAGGCATCACATAGTTAGATCCTCCCTTTAGGCAGCACATAGATTCCCCCATGTTAGGCAGCACATAGTTAGAGCCCCCCTTTAGGCAGCACATAGAGCCCCTCTTTAGGCAGCACATATATTCCCCCATATTAGGCAGCACATAGTTAGAGCCCCCCTTTAGGCAGCACTGGTTTTATTTCACAGCCAAAAAGGGTATTTTTTTTTATTTGAACAACTGTCACACCAAATGTGATTTGCACTAGTGTGGCAATGAGCAAAAAAGGTTGCCAGCGGAGTTCCCCTTTTAAGCGAAGGTCCCCAACCAGGGTGCCTCCAGCAGTTGCAAGACACACGGACTGAACTTATAGCCCTTTTAATATTGTAGTTAGTTGCTTGAAGGAAATTACGTTTTACACCGGAGTACCCCTTTTAACCAGCGGTTCCCTCCCAACCAGTGTGCCTCCAGCTGTTGCAAGACACACGGACTGATATTTGAGCCCTAAAAAGGGCTTTTTTGGGTGCTGTCCTTAAAGCAGATGTTAGACTAGTGCTTTAGGATTAAAGTGGACCCTGAATATACCACCTAGCAGCAACCTAGCTATCGCTTTCCCTATTACAGCAGGAGCAGCTTCTCTGTCCCTCCACTTTCTAAGCCTGCAGCATGCCGAATGAAGGTAAAATGGCATCCGTGCAGGAGGTAGGAGGTGCTGGAAGGGAGGGACTGCTGCTGATTGGTTGTAATGTGCCTGCTGGCTCTGACTCTGACTCACAGGGTCAAAGTTTACCGCAATGTTAAAGTATAGGGGGCGAATCAAACTTCACATATGTTCGCCCGGCGATGCGAATGTGAACATGCTAAGTTCGCCGGGTACTGTTCGCCGGTGAACAATTCGCGACATCTCTAATAGTTAGGCATATTACTGCCCTCATCAGTGCATACCGCAGAGGTACATCCAAGTATTGTACCATTTAGTACCTGTTAAGCTGTCAAGGTGCTCCATACCGTCAAAGTCCAAACAATAGTATCCACCGGCTGGTGTTTTACAAAAATACAGAGTTTTTTCTGCGTATAGTTAGGCATATTACTGCCCTCATCAGTGCATACCGCATAGGTACATCCAAGTATTGTACCATTCAGTACCTGTTAATCTGTCAAGGTGCTCCAAACCGTCAAAGTCCAAACAATAGTATTCACCGGCTCGTGTTTTACAAAAATACAGTTTTTTTTCTGCGTATAATTATGCATATTACTGCCCTCATCAGTGCATACTGCATACGTACATCCAAGTATTGTACAATTTAGTACCTGTTACACTGTCAAGGTGCTCCATAATGTCAAAGTCCAAACAATAGTATCCACCGGCTGGTGTTTTTAAAAAACTACAGTTTTTTCTGTGTATAGTTAGGCATATTACTGCCCTCATCAGTGCATACCGCATAGGTACATCCAAGTATTGTACCATTTAGTACCTGTTAATCTGTCAAGAGCCTACATACTGTGAAAGGATAGCCGTAAGTAATCACCTGCTGCTGTTCTAGACAAATACTGTTTAAAGAGTAGTGTAGCGTATTGTAATGCCCTCATAAACGCACTAAGTATGTCAGGCAGAGAAGTGCCAGGACGTGCACAGAGGAGTGGCAGAGGCCTAAATACTTCAGGCAGAGTTGGCAGCAGACTTGGGGCGAGTGGCAGCAGGAGTCGCAGCGAGAGGCCTGAGCTCCCGTTATCAGACAGCGGTCGTGTCTCCACCAGCAACCCATCTGCCGTCGTGGATTGATTAACACCCTCATCCACATCATCACAAGTGACATCTGACACCCCCAGTCAACAGTTGGTGGGTTTCTCAGACACAACGCTCAGTTGGCATGGCCGGGAGCAGTCCCTGTCCTCCCATTGCCTTTGTCCTATGCTGTTCCCCCTTCTAAAGAAGTATCTTATGCTGTGGGTTCAGCTCCACTATTTACTGAGGACAATCTAATAGAGGACAGTCAGCAGCTACTGGACAGCCAAGAAGGGGAGGAGACAGGCGCCGCTTGCTCCGCTAGTCGGCCAAGTAGTAATGCGGAGAGTGACATGGGTGGTGGTGTTGCAAGGGTTCAGGGTCCTGAAAGAGACACTGTTGGGGAACCTGAGGAGGACATCAGTGACGTGCACACACCTGTGGATGATGATGAAGCCAATCGCAATTGGAAGCCGGGTGCAGAAGGGGCATCATCATCATCAGGAGAAGAGAGTTGCAGGTTGCCCTTGAGGCAGCAAGGCGGTAGCACGGTTGGCAGTCAGCGTGGTGGCAGTAGTGGAAATTCAGGAGCCAAACGTGCCCGGGGGAGACCACCTGCTTCGCAGCAGCCTACCTTTCCGGAAGGTAGTGGAACAGGGGTTCCTGGAGACGGCGCCAGTAGCAGTCAATTAGTGCGGACTGCAGGTGGGAAAATCAGCTACTCGGCGGTGTGGAAGTTTTTCATAAGGCATCCGGAGGAGGTTCACGTAGCCACTTGCAAGATCTGTCGGCAGAAGGTGAAGCGTGGCCAGGGTCCCAATGTCGGCACCACAGCCCTGCGTCAACACATGCTTCGCGACCATAAAGCGGCCTGGGAGAACCGTGGCTCTGATGTAGTGGTCCAGCCTGCTGCATCACCCAGTGGCCATGCGCTCCCTCCTTCATCCAGCCAAGGCTCCAAGGCACCTCAGCCGAAGGGAGCTGTCTGTCAAACCCTCCTTCTGTTGCTCCTGCTTCTCCCGCTTTTAGTCAGCCATTCCGCCAACAATCCATCGGCGAAGCCATGTCCAAGAGACAACAGTATGCACCCACTCATCCAACGGCGCAGAAGTTGAATGTGCTCCTGTCCAAGTTGCTGGTGTTGCAGTCCCTCCCTTTTCAAGTGTCGGACTCTGCACCTTTCAGAGAATTGATGGCTTGTGCCGAGGTGGAGAGTCCCAAGCCATAATTTCTTTGCGAATAAGGCAGTACCAGCCCTGCATAAGTTTGTACAAGAGAAGGTGGGCCAGTCCTTGAGCCTATTGGTGTGTTCAAAAGTGCACGGCAGCGCCGACGTGTGGAGCTGTAACTACGGGCAGGGACAATACTTGTCTTTTACGGCCCACTGGGTAAATATGGTTCCTGCACAGCCACAACAGCAACTTGGACAGGTCCCAGAGCTTCCTCCTCGACGCTCTCGCTCCCAGGCAGTTGGTCCTGTTACAGTGTGCGACGCCGCCTCCTCACCCTCCACCGTGTCCTCGGCCTCCACTGCACGTCCAAATCTCGGTGGCCCTTCATCATACCATGTGTGTAGGGCACGGCGGTGTCAAGCTGTTCTTCACATGGTTTGCCTTGGTGAACGGAGTCACACAGGGGAGGAACTGCTAAAGTTCATTCGTAAAGAAATCAGAGTATGGCTTACTCCACGAAATCTGGAAATGGGAACCATGGTGACCGACAACGGGAAGAACATCGTGTCCGCTCTGCAACAAGGAAGTGTGAAACATGCGCCCTGCATGGCACACGTGTTGAATCTGGTTGTCAAGCACTTCCTCAAGTCTTCACCCCATTGCAAAACATCCTGAAAATGGCAAGGAAACTGTGTATGCACTTCAGCCACTCGTACACCGTCAAGCACACCTTCCTTGAGCTGCAGCGTCAGAACGGTATCCCACAACATAGTCTTATTTGTGACGTTGCCACACATTGGAATTCCACCCTCCATATGTTGGACAGACTATACGAACAAAGAAAAGCCATCACCGATTTCTTGATGATCCAAGCAGATAGGAGTACTCCCCTGTGTAACTTCAATGTGAACCAGTGACTGCTCATACATCATGACACCTGCTGTTTGCTGAGGCCCTTTGAGGAAGCCACATTATTTGTGAGTCGCCTGGATTACGCCATGAACTACGTAATTTCACTCCTACATTTCCTACAACAAATGATTGAAACCATGGCTGGTCACGGCAATGGAGACGTTGCACCTACATCTCAAGGCTACATGAGCCCTGTGGGGGCTGAACTGGAGGAGGAGGATGATGAGGGGCAGAGTGGAGCACAGTTTAGGTTGGATGAGATGGCCGGTTTTTCTAGTCATCGGACAGGAGAGGAGGAGCAGGAGCAGCCAGAGGAGCTGGAGGATTATGGGGAAGTTGAGACAGAGGACCAAGACACACCGTGGCAGTATGCAGTGGAGATGGAGGCAGGTAGTCCTTCCCAGTCACTGGCGCAAATGGCACGATGCATGCTCAGTTGCTTGCGTAGTGACCCCCAAATTGTCAAAATTCGTCAGCGGGATGACTTCTGGATCTCCACCTTTTTAGACCCTCGCTACCGTCCCAAAATGGGGGCCTTTTTTACACCCACTGAGAGGGAGGACAAACTGACCTACTACAGAGAGTTTCTACGTAGTCAGTTGGCTGATGCCTATCGGCCACATGGTCCATCCACTCGCAGATCTGACTCGGGGGGCCCTCTGCGCTCACCTTCCACTGCCACGGCTGTTGGGGAGGGGAGGGGTGGCAGAAGCAGTACCAGCTCAATCAGCAGCAGCCTGAGTCTACAGTCGCTGATGAGTAGCTTTCTTCACCAGCATTGTGAAGAAACTAATCAGCAGCAGGTAGACATGGAGCAGGACCTGAACCAGCAGGTGGTGGCATACCTTGACAGGGCCATGCCAACAACCATTGAAGATCCGCTGGATTTCTGGGCAGCCAAACTTGATTTATGGCCACAACTAGCAGAGTTTGCCCTGGAAAAGCTGTCCTGGCCGGCCAGTAGTGTGCCATCAGAGCGGGTGTTTAGTGTGGCTGAGGCCATAGTCACCCCAAGGCAAACTCGTCTGTCCAATAAAAATGTGGAGAGACTGACGTTTATCAAGATGAATCAGGGATGGATCAGCCAGGATTTCCAGCCACCAATGCCAGATGCCTCAGAGTAGATTGACCATGATGCTACACCAACACTTCACAATTATGGTTATGAAACCCTCTTGGGTTATCAATTAGGGTTATGAAACCCTCTTTGGTACTGCGATTGCCTGCTCCTGGCTCATCCTGTGTCTTTCAGGAACTACTTGCCTCACTCATGCTTCTTATAAAGAAAAAGAAAAAAAGATGCGCCTAGTGTGGTATGTTTACGGTAGGTGAGCCCCTTAGAGAAAGCACATTTTAGGCTTACCAGAGGGCGCTGTGCTGAGGGCACAACACCTATGATGGCATGTAGTATCGCTTAGTCGGCGTGAGGTCAGCAGCTCCAGGGTCCCCTCTGAGTGTATTAGACGCTCAGTTATTCAAGTGAGATTCCACTTAAAAATTAGGACTCAGTTCCAAAGCGCTTCCCCTCGAATTTAGTAAATGGTATGCCAAAGCAGAAGAATTTCTTGGTATAAAAGGAATTTATTGCAACAATTAGTTTCGAGCCTTATGCAAGGCTCTTCCTCAGGCATATGAAATACACTGCAAGCACTCGTGGTTAAAAAGCCCGGGCTCACTCTGCATCCGAGTGAAAGGTCATCACATTATACATATTAAAACATTACAAAAGCAAAAAAACAAGTGAATATATATACACTCTCAGTAAGATATATAAGGGGCCAAGGGGCTGTTTAGGCAGCGCTGGAGGCTCACATACAGACCGCTTATCACGGAGCTGTGAGTTGTCACTGCGCATGCGCTACTATGTAGCGTTTTTTAAACAAAAAGGGAAACGTCAGAGCAACGTTGGCACATGGCTCCAATTCATGAGAGCGCATGCGCTACTATGTGGCATTTTGTTGTGATGCATAGACGGAAACAGAGTAACCATTCGCCGGGATGTATCAAGGTGAAGTGAAAGCTAGCGTGTGTTTACCGTTGTAGTGTTAGCTTCCTTATGAAACGGTTAAAGTCCAGAAAAAGTTGAAAGTCATCCCCTGTAGATGACGGGCAAAAGGGGAGACCTTTTTTGACCACAAAAATATTTAATATATCTGACCAGGCACTTAACCCATATGAAACAATTTTTTTGCAGAAAGGTCTCTCCTTTTGTCCGTCATCTACACGGGATGACTTTCAACTTTTTCTGGACTTTAACCGTTTCATAAGGAAGCTAACACTACAACGTTTTTTTGCCCTTAAAGCAGGGATTAAATAATAGAATAAAATAGAAAATATCCAAACAGGAGTAATCTATCCAAGAAAGAAAAAGAAGCCCTAGCCAGTCTGAAAAAGAACAAAAATCTGGTAATCCATCTAGCGGACAAAGGAGGCGGGGTGGTAGTAATCAGTTTGGAATATTATGAAGAAGAATCATTGCATATACTATCAGATGCCAAATTCTATAGGAGCATCACTGGAGATCCATACAAAGGGGTCCTCGCTGCATATAATATACTGATTGATGATGGGTTGTCTGAAGGTATCATGAACAAACAAGAATACAAATTCCTACAATATAATAATGATAACAAACCATACTTTTATTTCTTGCCTAAGGTTCACAAGTCCCTTACTAGGCCTCTGGGGCGTCCTATTATATCAAATACAAATTGCTTGACAAGCAATTTGTCACACTATATTGATTTGTACCTTCAGGATTATGTCACAGCTCTACCTAGTTATCTTCGTGATTCCACTCAACTCATAGAACAACTGCTCAATACTAAATGGGAACCAGGTGTGTATCTAATAACCTGTGATGTCACATCACTATACACCAATATTGATCACAACATTGGAGTACAATGTGTGGATGAATATTTGGCCAAAGACATCAACATCACGAAGGAACATAGGAATTTTATTATAAAAGGCTTAAAATTCATATTGGACAACAACTATTTTGTTTACAATAAACAGGTATACCATCAGTGTAACGGTACGGCTATGGGGTCAAAGGTGGCACCCTCATATGCCAACTTATTCATGGGGGCATTTGAGCATAAATACATCATGGGAAGACCAGAATATCATTCCCACATCCACCTGTTTGGCCGTTACATAGATGACCTGTTCTTCCAATGGAAAGGCCTACCAACATCCATAGATTCCTTTTTGATCCACCTCAATTCAAATGATTGGGGGATCAAGTTTACCATTGAATATAGTGATGATAACATCAATTTCCTGGATTTAAACATCACACATAACCACTCCAGCTACATCACGTCCACATACTTTAAAGCGGTGGACGTAAACAGTTATCTGGAGTATGACAGTGCTCATCAAAAACAATGGCTAAATAATGTGCCGTATGGACAATTAAAAGGATCAAGAAAAACTGCACGGATAATGAGACCTTTGTGGCACAGGCTAAAATCTTATCCAATAGATTTAAAGAAAAGAAGTACCCAAGATCAATTGTCCGGGATGCTTTTAATAAAGTAAAAGATCAGACGCAATTAGAATGCCTTAAACCCAAAGAAAAAATGAAGATCGGTGATGTGCAAAGACTGAATTTTATTACAACTTTCTGTGATTCTGCTAACAATATTAAAAAAAACTCTGAATAAACACTGGCACATTTTACAGAATGACTCCACCTTGTGCAATATTCTTCCAAACAAACCATTAATCACATATGGGAGAGCCCCTACTCTAAAAAACATCTTGGCACCCAGCATCATTAAACAACACATATCAGTATTAAAGAAATCCCTTCTACCCACAGGATCCTATAGATGCAACATTAAGAGATGCCTGTGTTGCAATGAAATCCGGAACAAACGGACAGATTTATCCTCAAATGTCACTGGGGAGAAATTCACAATAAAACATAGGTTAACATGCAGTTCCTCCTATGTCATATATTTACTTGAGTGTCGTTGTAAACTTCAATACATAGGTCGGACTATACAACCTCTTCGTAATTGGTTAAACAAACACAGACAAAATGTTAGAAATAAATTCTTACTTCATGGGGTCTCTAGGCATTGCGCCACATTTCATCCAGGAGAACAGGGCATCTATACGGTCACTCCAGTTGATCATATCCCGGTTGACACTGCAAATCGGTTTGATACGTTAAAGAAGAAAGAGATTTACTGGATGTATAAGCTGTCAACAGTAGCACCGAAGGGGCTCAATGAAATGGTGGAAACGGTCCTATAAACCGATATGTGCATTGCCACTTACATCTACCGCTGGTCATCATAATTTCCCTCCCCACTAGGTTTGGTATTTACCATCATTTTGCACCTATCATCATTTTATATTTTTTATATCTTAATATATATTTCTTATATATATATATATATATATATATATATATATATATATATATATTATATTTATACATTAGTTGCGTCTTTTTATCAATGTATTTTAGCCACAAAATACATATCAAAATTCTCTATCTACTGCCATTATTGATATAATATGGTAATAAATTTCAACCGATCACTAATAAGGATATAATTATTAATACAGACATCTGATTGCATCTGATAACCAATTTGCCATGAAAGAAAAATTAAACATGTATGGTTTTAAACAAATTTATTTTAGATTAACTTACTATATATATTTTTTTTTTCATATTCAAATTTTTATTGGGTATTTTCAACAAAATACATTCGCAATATTGCAATATCATAACATGCAAGGAAATGCAAATACTAAGAACAATACAACGATGGTAACAAGGTAAAGCTTAAAGTAACCATCCAGCAAAAATAAAAGCGTGCCACAAAATATGATTGTCAGTCTGTCGACTCTGTGAAAGATAGAAGCATAAACCAGATACAGAGACACATGTAAATTGAATCTAGGTCATCCTATTTCATATACATCTCGTATCTAAGGTTGGAGTCAATGAACAGCGGAACTTCTCAGTCGACTCTGAGTATCTGTCAGACAATCAAGTCTAAACCAACTGTTAGTCGGAAAATGTGGCTTAGCACAGGCCTCCTAGGAGGGGGCTATGGCTGGACGGTCACATAGTCAATTGAATAACAATTAAGGCGAACAGGGACAGAGGTGGAAGAAGAGAGAAGGTAGAGAGCAGGGGGTGGGTAAGTAGGGTAGGTAGATACAGAAGGACACGTAACGGATAAGAGGGGATGGGGAGGGATGTAGTAGGATTGCTGGAGTTTCAGGAGAGGCTTACCTTGCAGGACGGGGCGGACACTCCCCCCACCACGGCAGCTATGTGGGTATGTATCAGCTCGTTAGCAAAGGACAGTTAGGAGTAGAGTCAGTGATGGGAAGGTGCGGGAGTAATGCGGTATGTGAAGCGCTTGTGGACTGAGGGGGGTTCTGTGCATGGAGATGCATGGTAGAAAACTCCTGTGAAGTGAGGAAGGCCGACCAGGGATGCCACACAGCTGTGTATTGGGAGATTTGATTAGGCATATCCGCCGTAAGCTCTTCCATCCTATGAATGTGAGACACCTCTTTAAGCCAAGTCGAGATCGCTGGGGGGGTTGTGGATTTCCACAGTCTAGGGATTATGGATCGAGCTGCCATTAGTAAGAATGCGATTAATCTCGATGTGGATTTAGGGATGTCTGGAGGCAATATGGACAATAGGACCGTTTCAGGAGTGAAGTCTAATTGTACCAAGGTAACATGGGATATGACACTAATAACATCTCTCCAATAGTTGGAAAGAGCGGGGCATGTTAGCCAGATATGGGTCATGTGTCCCTTGTCCGAGGCGCAGCGCCAACACCTATCCGAGGCTCCCGGGTAGAAGGTGGAGAGTAGGGCAGGCACCCTATACCATCGGGTCAGGATTTTATAGTTTGTCTCCTGAAGTTTGCAGGATATCGAGGTCTTATGGCAGTTGGTGACGGCTCTGCGCCATCGGTTTTCCGGGATCTGATGGCCCAGTTCCCTCTCCCAGCCCATTTTGAAGGGTAAGGGAAGGGTAGTTACAGCATCTAGGAGAATTGAATAGAGGAGGCTGATTGAGTGTGCAACGGGACAGGTGGAGGCACAGAGCATCTCGAACCTAGTCAACTGTCTGATGAGGTTCAGTCTGGTCTTCATACAGCTAAAGTAGTGAGCTAGTTGGGTGTATTGAAATCTATGTATCGGGGTCGGCGATACATCTGCCAGGATTTCCTCCATGGTCAGCAAAGATGATTGGCGAGTCAATTCACGGAAGTTGACCCCTTGTTTGCGAAATCGCTCTAAGAATCTAGTCACCCCTTGGGCTGGAGGGAAGGTGGGGTTGTCAAATATAGGAGTTAAGGGACCGTCATGCGGGAAGAGGCCAAGTTTGGATAAATAAGTCTTACGCGATCGATGGATAGACGAGAGCACCAGCGGAAGAGCAGAGGAGGCCACTGCGGGGCGACCCAAGGAAGGCTGCCACCAGAATGCCCTCAAGTCCTCCCCCGCCAGTGCACTCTCCAACACCACCAATTGTTTACCCTCCCTATGGTGACAGCAGTCCAGAACTCTGGTCAATACAGCAGCCAAGTGGTAGGAGACATAATCCGGGAGTGCCAGACCGCCATCGCACTTCCTGCGGATAAGGACGTGTCTGGCTATCCTATGGTGCTTGATGGACCACACAAATGCTGACTGCATGAAGAAGAGCTCCCTGAAGAAGGCTCTGGGTAGATGTATGGGTATGCATGAAAATAGGTATAAGAGTCTGGGGAGAACATTCATTTTCATGATATTGACCCTGCCAATCCAGGAGAAGTCCTTTTTTTCCCATCTCTTCAGGTCTTTCTTCAATGAGTCCAGGAGAGGTGGGAAATTCAGTCTATATGTCAGTGATATGTCCGCTGGTACCTGTACACCTAAGTATGTAAGAGAGGAGTGGCGCCAATTGAATGGGTATTTGGATTGTAGATGGTCCACCACCGAGGGCGGGATTGTGATCTTTAAGGCCTCACATTTGGATGGATTGAGTTTGTAGTTACTGAATTGTGAGAACTTTTTTATCGTGGTCATGAGTGATGGGAGGGAGATGTGAGGGGATGAGAGGTAAAGTAGCAGATCGTCTGCGAATGCAGAGCATTTGAAATGGTGTGACGCCAGGGCAAGCCCTCTTATGTCAGGGTTCTGTATAATGTCTACTAAAAGGTGTTCCATACAGAGCACATATAACAAAGGAGACAAAGGGCAACCCTGGCGTGTGCCATTCTTAATATCGAAGGGACGGGACAGCCTACCATTTATCCGGACTTGGGCTTGGGGCTGTGAATAAAGGGCCATTATACGGGAAAGCATAGCGTCTCCCATACCCAACTGAGATAGGGTTGCCGACATGAAGCCCCAGTCCACCCGGTCGAAGGCCTTCTCGGCATCCAGAGAAAGGAGAAATATGGGAAGATTGCTTCGTTTGGCAAGGTGTATTGCCGAAAATGTGCGGAGGGAGTTGTCTCTAGCCTCCCTGCCCTTAATAAAACCTACCTGATCCGGGTGGACTAGAAACTCCATGTGGGTCGACAGGCGGTTAGCAATTAATTTGGCAAATAGCTTGGCGTCCGAATTAATCAGGGAAATGGGGCGGTAACTGGGGCACAACAGGGGGTCCTTCCCGCTTTTGGGTAGCACTGTTATATAGGCGCGGAGAAAGGATGGGGGTGGGGGAGCGTTCACCGAGATGTCATTTAAAGCCTCCAATAGAATAGGAGAGATATCTGGATGCAGCTCCTTATAAAATTTTGCCGTATACCCATCTGGGCCCGGGCTCTTACCCGAAGGCAGCGAGGAGATGGCGGCTTCCAATTCCATCAATGCGAACGGAGCCTCCAGGGCTTGTGTAACCGAGGGGCAAAGGCGAGGGAGTGCCGTTTGAGAAATGTACTGGGTAAGTGATAGAGGTTCAGAACCCGAAGAGGCCAGCTGGGTTGGGGGTGGGAGGTTATAAAGGGAGTGATAATACTGTCGGAAGGCTTCGAGTATGTCCGGTGTCAATGAGCTAATTGTGGTGGAAGACGTTTTTATTGAGGGAACAAAGAGGGACGACCGCTTTTCTCTCAGAGCATTAGCCAGCAGTCTTCCAGCCTTATTTCCCCACTCATAAAAAAGACATCCCGTAAGTTGTTTATAGTGTTTATGTTTGGTGGATAGGAGGCCCAGTAGCTCGCTGTGTACTTGAATGATTTCCCTCATTACAGTGTCCTGGAGTGTTTGTTTGTGCTGAGTCTCCAGTATATATAGTTGGGCATGCAAACTCTCCAGTTTCGCCGACGCTTCCCTTTTCAGGCGAGAGCCGTGTTTTATCAAGATTCCCCGAAGCACGCACTTTAATGCTTTCCATTTGAGCATAGGAGTGGTAGGATCAGAGGAGTGATCAGAGATGAAACTAGCAGTGGTGTCCTTAAGATCCTGAAGGCATACTACATCACGCAGAAGCGACTCATTCAGCCTCCAAGAGGACTGGGGTTTCGACAGTGTGGGAAGCGTCAGCGTACAGTAGACAGGTGCATGGTCCGACAATAGTCTCAGGCCAATACCAGTGTGTGTTATTGCAGGCAGTAAGAAGTGTGGGCAGAAGATATAGTCTATGCGACTATATGATTGTCTCGGTGAGGAGTAGAACGTGAAGTCTTTTTCCTGTGGATGGAATGCTCTCCATGTGTCACTAAGTTGTAATGTATGTAGTCTCTTCCGCAGTGCCCGCAGTTTAGCGAGAGTGATGACGGAAGAGCCCGAGGAAGTGTCAGCCTGAGGGAACAATGGGAGATTAAAGTCACCACTGAGAAGTATGGGACCTGGGGCAAAATCAGACAGAATGGTGAGGGAACGTAATAAAAATTGCACCTGGTCCCTGTTGGGAGCATACAAGGGGGCGACAGTGATAGGCTGGCCAGCAATCTCGCAGTTGGCAAATAAGTATCGGGCGTGTGAATCAGTTTGGTGTGAGGTAATAGTGACAGGAAGCGACTTGTGAAATTCCATGGAGACACCTTTGGATCTGGAATCAGGGTTGGGACTATGCAGCTATTGGTTGTAGTACTTAGTGGAGAGAGCCGGGAAGTGGTCAGTTTTGAAGTGGGTCTCCTGGAGTGTCAGAATTTGCGTCCTTTGCTTATGGAACATATATAGAAGTTGGGCACGTTTTTCAGGGGTGTTAAAGCCCTGAACATTCAGGGAGGCTATTTTAACGTCAGCTGCCATGGGATACATACGATGTACTGGTCCACTTACCAAACATGCCGTGGGGGAGTGTACCGACCCGACCGCAAGGCGAGGATGCAAGGCAGAGGCATATCCTAGGAGAGGGAGAGGAAGAAAGCAAAGTCAACACACATAGGGTAGAAAATTGAAAATAAACAAGCAGCCCTACAGAGGGGGATGCAAGGGGCCTAAAGAGGTGGGCCATAAGGGCCATAAATGTGATAGGCACCAGTCCCATCAGCACTCTAGCGGGGGTAAACGGGGTTGCCACATCAGCGACAGGACACAGAAGAAATATATGCATTAGTACCGGGGTCAGATAGTTTAAGAGAAAGGGCTATCGTAGTTAACTTACTAACATAGCTTCCGTGACCCTGATACTGGGGAATTCTAAGGTAAACAGTCAGGGAAACTATTATAATGGTAGACACTGTGGTTAGATCATCTGGGGAGCGAGCTCACTCCCAGTTTGAGAAGAATGAGGGGAGCTAGAAAACGGGGGCAACAATCATCAGTACGGGCATAGGGCCCACTAACTGTCAACCAGAAGAGGGCAAAAAGAACGTCAGTAACATCCAGAGTAGAAGCTTGACCAGTCATGGCGGGTATACAGGGGAGCAAAACTGGATCCAGAGAGAGTCCAACGTAGAATCAGGTCTTATGTCCCTGTTGGAGGAAGCGTTGGGCCTTCTTCAGGTAGGCCGCTCGGTCCTGTTGCTGCTGCTGTTTGTCAGGTGCCATTTGCCGCGGCCACATTGCGGGCTGGAACATGCTGTCCCATTCAGGTAGTGGGATCGGTGGCAATTTAAAAGTGGCCAGAAAAGCTGGTAAGTCCTCCGGTTTGCGAAGAGTGGCGGTTGTGCGACCATGTCTTGCAATCAAAGCAAAGGGGTACCCCCATTTGTAGATAATCTGGGCGTTTTTCAGCATAGAGAGAAGGGGTTTCAGCGTAGCCCGTAACTTAAGGGTGCGTAGTGACAAGTCCGGATATAGGGAGATGGGCGCGCCATTGTATGACAGGTGCTTCAGGTCTCTCGCTTTGCGCATTATTTCCTCCTTTGTGTTGTAATGGTGGACTCTACAGATAATGTCTCTAGGCTTTGCCGGATCAGGGTTTTTAGCCTTCAGGGCCCGGTGAGCCCTGTCCAGTTCCAAAGGAGAATCACTAGGTTTTTGTAAAATTTCATTGAAGAGTTTTTGCAGGGTTTTGTCTATATCTTGCGGGAGGACAGATTCTGCGAGACCCTTGATCCTGATGTTGTTTCTTCTATTTCTATTGTCCATATCATCCATGTGGTCAATCATTGCAGATTGGCGCATAGTGAGGGATTTGGTTGCTTTGTTTAACCCCTTAAGGACCCAGCCATTTTACACCTTAGGACCCGGCCATTTTTTGAACATCTGACCACTGTCACTTTAAACATTAATAACTCTGGAATGCTTTTAGTTATCATTCTGATTCCGAGATAGTTTTTTCGTGACATATTCTACTTTAACATAGTGGTAAAATTTTGTGTTAACTTGCATCCTTTCTTAGCATTTTTCTAACTTTGAAGCTCTCTGCTTGTAAGGAAAATGGATATTCCAAATAATTATATTTTTTAATTCACATATACAATATGTCTACTTTATGTTTGCATCATAAAATTGACATGTTTTTACTTTTGGAAGACACCAGAGGGCTTCAAAATTCAGCAGCAATTTTCCAATTTTTCGCAAAATTTCCAAAATCACAATTTTTCAGGGACTAGTTCAGGTTTGCAGTGGATTTGAAGGGTCTTCATCTTAGAAATACCCCACAAATGACCCCATTATAAAAACTGCACCACCCAAAGTATTCAAAATTACATTCAGTCAGCATTTTAACCCTTTAGGTGTTTCACAGGAATAGCAGCAAAGTTGAGAGAAAATTCCCAATCTTAATTTTTTACACTTGCATGTTCTTGTAGACCAAATTTTTGAATTTTTACAAGGGGTAAAAGGAGAAAATGGATTGTTATTTTTGTAGCCCAATTTCTCTCGAGTAAGCACATACCTCATATGTCTATGTAAAGTATTCGGCGGGCGCAGTAGAGGGCTCAGAAGCAAAGGATTTTGAGTGTACGTTTTTCTGAAATGGTTTTTGGGGGGCATGTTGCATTTAGGAAGCCCCTATGGTGCCAGAACAGCAAAACCCCTCCACATGGCATACCATTTTGGAAACTAGACCCCTTGAGGAACGTAACAAGGAATAAAGCGAGCCTTAATACCCCACAGGTGTTTCACGACTTTTGCATATGTAAAAAAATATATAATTTTTTTCACTAAAATGTGTGTTTCCCCCCAAATTTCACATTTTTGCAAGGGTTAATAGCAGAAAATACCCCCGAAAATTTGTAACCCCATCTCTTCTGAGTATGGAGGTACCCCATAAGTTGACCTGAAGTGCACTACGGGCGAACTACAATGCTCAGAAGAGAAGGAGTCATATTTGGCTTTTTGAGAGCAAATTTTGCTCGGGGGCATGTCGCATTTAGGAAGCCCCTATGGTGCCAGGACAGCAAAATAACCCCCACATGGCATACCATTTTGGAAACTAGACCCCTTGAGGAACGTAACAAGGGGTACAGTGAGCATGTACAACCCACTGGTGTCTGTCAGATCTTTGAAACAGTGGGCTGTACAAAATGTTTTATTTGCACAGCCCACTGTTCCAAAGATCTGTCAGACACCAGTGGGGTGTAAATTCTCACTGCACCCCTCATTACATTCCGTGAGGGGTGTAGTTTCCGAAATGGGGTCACATGTGGTTTTTTTTTTTTTTTGCGTTTGTCAAAACTGCTGTAACAATCAGCCACCCCTGTGCAAATCCCCTCAAATGTATATGGTGCACTCTCCTTTCTGGGCCTTGTTGTGCGCCCCCCAGAGCACTTTGCGCCCACATATGGGGTATCTCCGTACTCGGGAGAAATTGTGTAACAAATTTTGGGGGTCTTTTTTCCCTTTTACCTCTTGTCAAAATGAAAAGTATAAGGCAACACCAGCATGTTAGTGTAAAAAATTAATTTTTTTACACTAACATGCTGGTGTAGACCCCAACTTCACCTTTTCATAAGGGGTGAAAGGAGAAAAAGCCCCCCAAAATTTGTTAGGCAATTTCTCCCGAGTACGACGATACCCCATATGTGACCCTAAACTGTTGCCTTGAAATACGACAGGGCTCCGAAGTGAGAGCGCCATGCGCATTTGAGGCCTGAATTAGGGACTTGCATAGGGGTGGACATAGGGGTATTCTACGCCAGTGATTCCCAAACAGGGTGCCTCCAGCTGTTGCAAAACTCCCAGCATGCTTGGACAGTCAACGGCTGTCCGGCAATACTGGGAGTTGTTGTTTTGCAACAGCTGGAGGCTCCATTTTGGAAACAGTGGCGTACCAGACGTTTTTCATTTTTATTGGGGAGGGGAGGGGGGCTGTGTAGGGGTATGTGTTTATGTAGTGTTTTTTTACTTTTTATTTTATTTTGTGTTAGTGTAGTGTAGTGTTTTTAGGGTACAGTCACACGGGCGGGGGATTACAGCGAGTTTCCGCTGCCGCGCAAAATTTGCCCATGTGAATGTATCCTGTACATTCACAGGGGGGGACCTCCAGCTGTTGCAAAACAGTCTATCAGTGCATGCTGGTAGTTATAGTTTTGCAACAGCTGGAGGCACACAGGTTGGGAAACACTGAGTTAGGAAACAGACAATGTTTCCCAACCAGTGTGCCTCCAGTTGTTGCAAAACCACAACTCCCAGCATTCTCAGGCATGCTGGGAGTAGTAGTTCGGCAACATCTTTAGAGCCAGATGTTGCCGAACTACAACTCCCAGCATGCTTGTAGTTGTAGTTTTGCAACATCTGGAGGACTACAGTTTGCAAACCACTAATACAGTGGTTCCCAATCTGTGCCCTTCCAGATGTTGCAAAACTACAACTCCCAGTATGCCAAAACTGTCAAGGCATGCTTGAAGTTGTAGTTCTGCAACATCTGAAGGGCCAGATGTTATACAGAACTACAACTCCCAGCATGCCTGGACAGTAAGGGCATGCTGAGGATGTGTAGTTTTGCAACATCTGGAAGGGCACAGTGGTCTCCAAACTTTGGACCTCCAGATGTTGCAAAACTGCAACTCCCAGCATGCCCAGACGCCAAGGGCTGTCTGGGCATGCTGGGAGTTGTAGTATACAGGGTCCCATTACAGCAATGCATGTCGCTTTACGGCGACGTGCATTGCTGTAAAGGGCCCGACCGTGGCTGAAGATCCACTCACCTGTCGCCGCCGCCGCCGTCTTCATTGCAGGGATCCGGGTCTTCAGGGACGAGGTAAGTACCGGGGCCGGTCCCCAGCACTCCCTCGTCCCCCGCCGCATCCTCCGGTCTTCCTCCCGCCCTCTCCGGACTTTCAGGGGCCGGGCAGGGCGGGAGGAAGTAACCCCCCCCCTGCGATTGGTCGGTTAACTAAACGACGGATCGCAGGGGATCGGAGGAGGTGGCAGGCTTGCCACCTCGCTCCTATACTTCAGCATGGTCCTGGCTGTCTGTGACAGCCGGGATCATGCAAAATTACCGGACGGTCGGGTCCCAGAGACCCGATCAGCCCGGTATCGCCGCAGATCGCAAGGGCGATTTCCCTTGCGATTTGCGGCGATCGCCGACATGGGGGGCCTACATGGCCCCCCTCGGCGCTTGCCCTGGATGCCTGCTGAAGCATTTCAGCAGGCATCCGCTTCCGATCTCTGCCCGGCGCGCGGCAGGGACCGGAAACCGCCAGGGCGTAAGTTTACGCCCTGGGTCCTTAAGTACCAGGGCGCCGGGGCGTAAAATTACGCCCTGGGTCCTAAACAGGTTAAGGAGTGGATTTGAGAGGAAACCGAGGTTTTGAAGGTCTCTAGTTCTGACACTCTGCCGGACAGTTGCGCGACCTCCTCTTTTACTGGCTTGAGGTCGCGTCTCCAAGCTGTCTTTAGGTCATTTGCAAGGAGCTTCATATCATTTTTAGTAGGTAGTAGGGCCAACAAAGCTTGGAGTTCTGGGAAGCACTTCAGCGTGTTGGTAGCTGCCTCAGGTTAAGGCAGCGAATTATCAACAGGTGAGCAAGATCTGTCACAAAGTGGATCTTGTGTGCAATGGCGGCGGGATGGGCGTCGTCTTTCTGTCAAGGTGTCCTCTGAGGAGGAATGGTCAGATTTAGAAACGGTGTGGGGGTACAGTGTGACAGGCATTTTGAACAATGTTTTCTTTGCAGGGGGACTGGCACCCCAGTATTCAGGAGCCTCACTGTCCGAGGCAGAGCCCTGCGAACCCTCAGTGTTATCAGAGTCCATAGTTCCTGACCACTCCATTATATCCTGGGCTGGAGGGCCCGGAGCTCTACTGGAGTCTGAGGCATGATCTCTAGCAGATGTCCCATGTCCTAAAAGGACTCTTGTTTGTTCCCACTGTTAATCATGACCCCTTTGAGTGGATGAAAGATCTAAATTTATTTACCAGACGCCTTAAATGGCATACATTTTTTAAATTAAAGGAGAAACGTGAAAGTATGGAGCATGGATTGACGGAGGAGGAACTGCAAGTGGCTAGACAACTTGTGGGCCTGTTGGAGGAGGGAGAGCATCCTGAGGGCCTGGGCCGGTTTACCAATTTAAAACCCAAAAGTAAAATTTTTCCTCCAATTAATGATACATCATGTATCGATGTTTTTTTGAGACTAGTCACGAGAGATATTAAGGAACTCTCAGATACTTCAAGAGAAACTTCTGCTCTAAGAGATAATTTAACACATTGGGAGAGAAGGGCTCTGTCCCAACTCAGGAGTGAGGACCAATTGATTATAAAAGCCTCTGATAAAGGGGGAACATCGTCCTGATGGATAAACCAAAATACATCAGGATGGTAAGAAAATTACTTGATGATCAGGAAACCTATGAGATACTCCCCGCAGATCCTACCAATAACTATTGTAGGGAGCTAATGTCGATCCTACAGACTGCCCTAAGCAAGAAACTCATTGACAAAAAAGAATTTGATTTCTTAGCCCCCTCCACACCCACGATCCCCACGTTCTACGCCCTACCCAAAATACATAAGGGCCTAATTCCTCTAAAGGGCCGCCCCATTGTATCTGGGGTTGGTAGTATGGCGCAGAACGTGGGGATCTATGTGGATAAAATTCTGTGACAATTTGTATTTTGTCTACCCTCGTACGTTAGAGATACGATGGACCTCTTAAAACGGATAGAGGGAATTACAGTGACTGAAGGAACTATACTAGCAAGTATAGATGTTGAAGCTCTTTACTCGTCTATACGCCATTCAGTAGGACTACAGGCTGTAGAATATTTCCTGAACACTAGGGGTTATCAGTACCATGATCATAATCTTTTTGTTCTACAATTATTGAACTTTGTTCTGACAAGGAATTATTTTTTGTTTCAAGGCCGTCTCTACCACCAGCTCAGGGGGACCGCGATGGGGAGCCCCTGTGCCCCCAGTTACGCGAACCTCACCCTGGGCTGGTGGGAGGCGACCACCTTGTTCAGCGATGAAAGAGAACATTTCAGTGACCCAGCCATGATTTGGCTGCGGTTCATTGATGACATTTTTGTTTTATGGAATGGTACTGAGGATGAGTTCGGCTTACTAGTGAGAGAGATCAATAAGAACAATCTGGGCTTGTTTTTCACCTATGAAACCCAGTCTAAAGAACTGGCCTTTCTTGATATCAAAATACTGATAGATAGTGATCTCTCCCTACAGAGCACCATATACCGCAAACCAACGTCGACGAACAGCCCCCTGAGGTGGGAGAGCTGCCACCCAGCCCCTCTTAAAAGGGGGATTCCCAAGGGGCAGTTTCTCCGCCTCAGGAGGAACTGTTCGAGACAAGCGGATTTCCAGTCTGAGGCTAAAGAGATGACAAAACGCTTCCAGGAGAGAGGTTACCCTCATTATATCCTCAAGAAAGCACTCACTGAGGCAACCACTAGGACACGTGGTGATCTTTTGATACCTAAACATAGGGATTTAATAGGGCGCCAACCAGCTGGAACTATCGGAATGTTTGATAAACTAACCATTCCCATTAGAAACATAATTTCGCAACACTGGGATATTCTAAAAATGGACCCGGACCTAAGTGATCTAGTAGGGGAGAAACCCGAGATTACATACAGACGTGGGAAAAGTCTAGGAGACCTTCTAGTCCAGAGTCATTTGAGTACCAATGACTCTAGTAGACAAACTTGGCTGGGAAAATCAAGACCCCCCAATGGATGTTACCAATGTGGACACTGTCGGGCTTGTCAATTTATTAATAAGACCACTCAGATACCATCGTCTTCTCTGAATATTAATCAGTTCATAAATTGCTCGACCCCTGGCGTAGTATATGTTGCCACATGCACCTGCCCACTATTATATGTATGCAAGACTATTTGCCCACTGAAGAAAAGAGTCCTAGAGAATATGGGGGACATAAGGAACCAAAGAGAGACCCCGGTAGCTCACCATATGAATATTGTACATAGTGGTGATCCGAAGGCCATACACTTTACAGGAATTGAGAAGATTATCCCTTCAGAGAGGGGGGGCAACCTGGACAGATTGCTACAACAAAAAGAATGTCCTTGGATCTATAGGCTAAATTCCACATCCCCATATGGGTTAAATGAACAATTACATTTTGCTAGCTTTCTTTGAGGTGGCAATGACTTGGGGAGTGTGGATAGGCAGCCAGGGACAGCCGTAGCTTGGCTGAATAGGAGTTATCCACTCCCCTAGCTAGGGTTATATAGAAAATAACCGGAGGTCCCTGTGCGGGACCGCCCTTTTTAGGGCGGCCACCCCGCCTAGGTTTAGGGTTGGTAGTGTAGGGCCAACCAGGGCCATGATAGGCTCCTTAGGGCCCTGCTAATACCCCTCCCCTATCCCTTAGGGACCCCCCCCCCCCCCTCCTAATTGCCACCTCATAGTAACCTCTTGATTGTTATTAATATAATTTTCCAAATTAGCCCCTGGGGTCCTGCCCCCTATTCATAATAATTAATTTCTCTATTTGTGCCGCTTGTCCTGTGGTATGCCAGTGGGTGCGTCTGAGGTAGTACCAGCATACATCCCTATTATAAGTTAATCTAATATATCCCCCTTGTGGATATGAATAAGCTCACTAATGGGATCTATTCTTCATGGGTTTTTTCTCTCATTTATATGACCGATATCTATCTTAGCTTACTTAATAATCCTTATACCACCGGCCAGCGTTAGTACCTTGTCGGAGTTTGTCTGCCAGATGACCGCGATAGTTTGTTTATACTCATCACCCCGCCCGCGTGCCGTTTGTTGTGACAGCGCGGATAGGCAGAGCCAGATCGTGTCATGGGAGGAGCGGCGCCTCGCGCTGTATAAAGGCAGAGCGGGCGGACGTGACGTCAGACGCCAACTCACCGCACTAGGTGAGAGATGCCGATACAGGCGTCCTGCTGACCAGCAGGACAGCGTCGTATGCTGCTGTGACACTTCAAAACCGTGAGTAGGACTGGACCTGTCTTTGTACAGCTCTAGTGCTTTTTCTTCACAGGGTCAATTAGTAAATATGGACTGTCTTTCTTACAGGGAGAAGACCGGAACAGAGACCATTAATAGGGATAGACTTCTCCCCTCATCCCCCTATTTTCTTTGCAGGAACTTGGCATGCTGTCTCCCTTGCAGGAGCAAACTAGGGAAAGCATATATTTTATATATATTTTCTTGCAGAGTCTTTGGTCTAATTGAATTGATTGTCACAGTATAGATGACTAAGCCATAACTGCTGGCATAAATGTTGACGTTTTGAATTATAGTGACTTTTATATATTCTTAACCAATGGTCAATTGTGTTGGATAATTTTTTGATGCCCTGAGGACGCCAGTGAATACAAACTGGCAGAAACGCGTTGGCATTTGCATCATAGTCCTACTTGTTGTGGTTTTTACTATATATAACCCCAAGTGGGTGGCAGCCCTGGGCTGGCTGGGCCCTGCAGAACCCAGAGCTGCCTAGTTCGTTTTCTACTGACCATAGAATTTGATATGTTGATTATTTTATTAGATAGAATTAAACGTTATGTTTTAATATATACATCAATCCTTTTTGCTCATCCTGGACATGAGGTTCATTTTTTTTGACATGGGCTGGCAGCACAAGGTCTGTAGGTAAGTTGTTAGAGCGAGAGACCCTGTGTCTCTTTTCAGTATGAGGCGCTGCAGCAGCAATAGCAGCATAGGACACCACAGTACACAGTGATGAATTGTATGTAGGAGAGTCCTGGTTGAAAGGAGCCTCTGGGCCAGCAGGGGTGAATGGCTGTAAGGAAAGGATTGGTGGAGCAACCCTGGGCGCCACTGTGGGTGATTGAGAGCTATCTAGGGAAGCTGAGGTTGGTGGCATAGGGCAATTCATTGGCGGTGCAGGAGTGCAGGTATTGGGTAGCTCCCTACCTTCTTCCTGTGAGACAGAGGGGCCTCTACTGCCACTCAGCACCGCCTGGCACCGGGAGGAGGCCGCGCTCTGTGGTATGGCGCTGCAGTCATGTGGCGCGCCGTTCCGGTCTTCTGGAGGGGTTCGTGCGTGAGCGCGATTCAGGATGTCCCGTGAGGTAGTTGTCTTCTCTGGTCCGGAGCCATGTGAAGTCGGCGGCGGAGCCAGGGCCGCCTGTTGCTGTGTGCGCGCAGCCATTTCCCTGCGCCCGGGGTCCGCCGTGGTTGGGGATGAAAGCGAGGCTGCAGGCGAGTTCAGTAATGGCGGCAGGCACGGGCAGGAGGGGAGAGGCCTCTTATCCTTCTGTTGCCTCTGTGCGGCTGCGAACAGGGCAGCGATGGTCCCCAGTTGTCCTCCAGTAGTTAAGGATGCCTTTTTTCTACTTTTGCCCCTACTCCGGCTCCCCATAACCCACTAAAAGTGTCTAATAGCGGGTCGCCCTGCAGGAGCTCCTACACTGCACGTCTCATCTCCAGTGCAGCAGGCCACGCCCCCCCTAACTTACTATATTTTATATAATATATTTTATATTAATATTTTTTATGTATCATTACTTCTATTTTCTCCTGTGCAAATCTTGTGTATATTCAATTATGCTGCCTTATTATCTATGCCCTATCATGCTGCGTGTCCCATGTTGTGGAGCCGCTGTGTTTTAGATCTCCATTTAATCATGCTGTCTTATTATTGATGCCCCATCATGCTACGTGTCCCATGCTGTGGAGCCGCTGTGCTTATATTTTCAATCATGCTGTGCCCTATCATGTTACGGGTCCCATGGTGTGTGGCCGATGCGCTCGGATTTCTAACATTCTGTGCGCTGCGGCTACATAGTTAACACACGCTAGCTTTCACTTCCCCTTGATACATCCCGGCAAATGGTTACTCTGTTTCCGTCTATGCATCACAACAAAATGCCACATAGTAGCGCATGGGCTCTCATGAATTGGAGCCATGTGCCAACGTTGCTCTGACGTTTCCCTTTTTGTTTACAAAACGCTACATAGTAGCGCATGCGCAGTGACAACTCACAGCTCCGTGATAAGCGGTCTGTATGTGAGCCTCCAGCGCTGCCTAAACAGCCCCTTGGCCCCTTATTATATATCTTACTGAGAGTGTATATGTATTCACTTGTTTTTTGCTTTTGTAATGTTGTAATATGTATAATGTGATGACCTTTCACCCGGATGCAGAGTGAGCCACGAGTGCTTGCAGTGTATTTCATATGCCTGAGGAAGAGCCTTGCATAAGGCTCGGAACTAATTGTTGCAATAAATTCCTTTTATACCAAGAAATTCTTCTGCTTTGGTATACCATTTACTAAATTCGAGGGGAAGCGCTTTGGAACTGAGTCCTCATTTTTATGTGTTCCATGATATGGTTCACACACCTGGAATCTCACTGATGCTTCTGGCCTTGGGTCTTTAATTTTTGGATGTTTAGCAGTAGCTAAATATATGCATTATGCAAATATCAACATTGATCTTTAAATGTAAGGGGTTATGAAACCCTCTTGGGTACTGCGAATGCCTGCTCCTGACTCATTCTGTGTCTTTCAGGAAATACTTGCCTCCCTGATGCCTCAGGCCTTGGGCCTTCAATTTTTGGATGTTTAGCAGTAGCTAAATACATGCTTAATGCAAATTTCAACACTGATCTTTAAATGTAAGGGGTTATGAAACCCTCTTGGGTACTGCTCCTGACTGCTCCTGACTCATTCTGTGTCTTTCAGGAAATAATTGCCTCCCTGATGCCTCAGGCCTTGGGCCTTCAATTTTTGGAAGTTCAGCAGTAGCTAATACATGCTTAATGCAAATTTCAACAATGATCTTTAAATTCTCGGCGCTCTGCCAGTGCCTTCTCCTACCCCGCTGGGGCCGATCTGAGGACCTCACTAAACCATCCAATCGGTAGTAGAGCCATGCGGTGTGTACAGAGGGCAGGGACTTAATGAACCCGAGCTTATGACCCGCGCTTAGTTGTGATTCTTCTTTCCTGGCAAATAATTGCAATCCCTGATCCCTATCACGAACGGGGTTCAGCGGGTTACCCACACCTGTCGGTGAAAGATAGACACACGCTGGTACGTTCAGTGTAGTGCGGGGTCCAGGACACAAATTTTGATTTAAATTTCAAATAAAAAAATCACACATTTCAATGGTCTCCTCATGCTGCAGCCAACTCAAGGCTGCGTCATTCTGGTAATATATAGAGAGCACTCGATGTCCTAAATTTTCTTTAATATTTTTCGTAAAAAATGTTTGTCTTTTTTATTAGGGATTGAGAAGCTTTGGTGCGTACTCATGCATCAGCCAACTCCAACCTATGTCATTCAGGCAATATATGGTTTACTGATGGCGCTGCTGGGCCTGGGTCTGGGAATTTAAAATTTTATCATAGGTAGCACCCGCTATCCAAAAGTCTTCTTCATAAATTTCTACAATTGTTGTGTTTTTTTGGAGGGATTGTGAAGCCCTATTATGTGCTCATGCATCAGCCAACTCCAGACTGTGTCATTCAGGCAATATATAGGTAGCACCCGCTGTCCTAAATATTCTTAATTATTTTTTTTTTAAATGGTTGTTTTTTCTTTGGGATTCTGAAGCCCTGGTGTGTACTCAATGCTGCTTCCTGCTACACTCTGTCAGCCTGTTGGTCCTGTGACAGTGTACTACTCCGCCTCCACATCCTCCACTGTGTCTTAAGCCTCCACTGCCCGGACAAGTCTCAGTGGCCCTTCAGCATACCATGTGTGCAGGTCAAGGCGGTGTCACGCTGTTCTTCACATGGTTTGCCTTGGCGAGAAGTCTTGGAAACAATGGCCGGTCAGGGCAATAGAGAAGTTGCGCCTAAATCTCACGGCCACATGAGCCCTGTGGGGGCTTGTTGGATTTGGTCCTTCGTACCCACACGCTGGGGTCTGGGACACACAAAGGTTGTTTAAAATTTCAAATCAAAAAATGATGGCGCTGCTGGGCCTGGGTCTGGGAATTTCAAATTTTCTCATAGGTAGCACCCGCTATGCAAAATCTTTTTAAAAAATTTCAAAAATTGTGGTGTTTTTTGGGGGGGTTGTGAAGCCTTGCTGTGTACTTGTGCATCAGCCAACTCCAGGCTGTGTCATTCAGCCACTATATGGTGTCCTCATGCTTCAGCCTCATCCAAGCGGTGTCATTCAGCCACTATATGGTGTCCTCATGCTGCCAACACCTCCACACTGTGCCATTCAGCCACTATATGGTGTCCTCATGCTGCCAACACCTCCACGCTGTGCCATTCAGCCACTATATGGTCTCCTCATGCTGCCAACACCTCCACGCTGTGTCATTCAGCCACTATATGATGTCCTTATGCTTCAGCCTCATCCAAGCTGTGTCATTCAGCCACTATATGTCCTCATGCTGCCAACACCTCCACGCTATGTCATTCAGTCACTATATGCTCTCCTGACACTGATGCCACCACCAGGCTCTGTAATTGTGCTGCTGTGCGGCAGTGATTCTAAAAGCGATGCCGGTAATCTGCATGTTATTCTTAATAACAGTGTTATTTCACTAACCCAGCACACTCCATATGCATTTTAGAACACAGCAAAGTGTTCTATACCCCTATAGAGGCTGTATGCAGGCTAGAAATAGCCTTTTTTAATATAGATTCGCCGAATCAAATTTTTGAAAAGTTCGCTCCTCTAGTACTCTCACTTCAGAGCCCTGCCGTATTTCAAGGGCCACATATGGGGTATTTCCGTACTCGGGAGAAATTGCACTACAAATTTAGGGGGGCTTTTTCTCCTTTTACCCGTTATGAAAAGGAAAAGTTGGGGGCTACACCAGCCTGTTAGTGTAAAAAAAAATCAAATTTTTTACACTAACATGCTGGTGTTGCCCCATACTTTTTATTTTCACAAGCGGTAAAAGGAAAAAAAGACCCACAAAATGTATAACACAATATGTTAATGAAAATACCCCATATGTGGGCGTAAAATGCTCTGCGGACGTACAGCAAGGCTCAAGAGTGAGAGCGCACTATGTACATTTGAGGCCTAAATTGGTGATTTGCACATGTGACCCCATTTTGGAAACTACACCTCTCACTGAACGAAACAAGGGGTACAGTGAGCCTTAACACCCCACAGGTGTTTGAAGAATTTTCATTAAAGTTGGATGGGAAAATTAAAAAAATTTTCACTAAAATGCTGGTGCTACAAATATGCTATAATTGTTTCATTTTCACAAGGATAATAGGAAAAGAGCCCCACAAAATTTGTTACCCCATTTCTTCTGAGTAAGAACATACCCCATATGTGGATGTAAAGTGCTCTACGGGCGCACTACAATGCTCAGAAAAGAAGGAGCGCTATTGGGCTTTTTAAGAGAAAATTTGTCCGGAATTGAAAGCCACGTGTGTTTACAACGCCCCCATAGTGCCAGAACAATGGACCCCCCCCACATGTGACCCCATTTTGGAACTACACCCTCATGTAATGTAATAAGGGGTACAGTGAGCATTTACGCCTCACAGGTGTCTGACAGATTTTTGGAACAGTGGCCCGTGAAAATGAAAAATTTCATTTTTAATTTGCACAGCCCACTGTTCCAAAGATCTGTCAAACACCAGTGGGGTGTAAATACACACTGCACCCCTTATTAAATTCTGTAGTTCCATTCCAAACAAATTCTCTCTCCAAAAGCTCAATGGCGCTCCTCCTCTTCTGAGCATTGTAGTGCACCAGCAAAGCACTTGATGTCCACACATGGGCTATTCCCATACTCAGAAGAAATTAGGTTACAAATTTTGGGGGTCATTTTCTCCTATTACTCCTTGTAAAGTTTGGGGAAAAAACTGCATTTTAGTGAAAAAACTTTTTTTTTCATTTACACATCCAACTTTAACAAAAAGTCATCAAACACCTGTGAGGTGTTAAGGTTCACTATACACTTTGTTACGTTCCTTGAGGGGTGTGGTTTCCAAAATAGTATGCCATGTGGATTTTTTATTTTTTTTTGCTGCCCTGGCTCCATAGGTGCTTCCTAAATGCGACATGCCCCCCAAAAACCATTTCAGCAAAATTTGCTTTCCAAAAGCAAAATGTGACTTCTTCTCTTCTGAGCATTGTAGTTCGCCCGCAGTGCACTTGACGTCCACACATGGGGTATTTCCATACTCAGAAGAGATGGGGTTACAAATTTTGGGGGCCATTTTCTCCCATTAACCTTTGCAAAAATAGTAAATTTGGGAAAACAACTGCACTTTAGTGAAACATTTATTTTTTAATTTACACATCTGACTTTAACGAAAGTTGTTATGTGCCTTGAAGGGTGTAGTTTCCAAAATGGTATGCCATGGGGGGGGGTTCTGCTGTTCTGGCACCATAGGGGCTTCCTAAATGCGACATGCCCCCCCAAAAACCATTTCAGCAAAATTCACTCTCCAAAATCCCATTGTTGCTCCTTCCCTTACTCGAGAGAAATTGGGTTACAAATTTTGGGGGGCTTTTTCTACTATTACCCCTTGTAAAAATTCACAAACTGGGTCTACAAGAACATGCGAATGTAAAAAATTAAGATTTTGAATTTTCTCCTTCACTTTGCTGCTATTCCTGTGAAACACATAAAGGGTTAACACACTTACTGAATGTCATTTTGAATACTTTGAGGGGTGCAGATTTTAAAATGGGGTAATTTGTGGGGTATTTCTAATATGAAGGCCCTTCACATCCACTTCAAAACTGAACTGGTCACTGAAAAATTCTGAAAAAAATTTAAAAAAATTGAAAAATTGAAAAATTGCTGCTGAACTTTGAAGCCCTCAGATGTCTTCCACAATTAAAAACATGTCAACTTTATGATGCAAACATAAAGTAGACATATTGTATATGTGAATCAATATATACATTTATTTGGGATGTCAATTTTCCTTACAAGCAGAGAGTTAAAAAGTAAAAAAAATATTTCATCAAATTTTGGAATTTTTCACCAAGAAATGATGCAAGTATCGACAAACTTTTACCACTAAAATAAAGTAGAATATGTCACGAAAAAACAATCTCTGAATCAGAATGAAAAGTAAAAAGCATCCCAGAGTTATTAATGCATAAAGTGACAGTGGTCAGATGTGCAAAAATGGCCGGGTCCTTAAGGTGAAAATGGACTGGGTCCTTAACCCCTTGAGTACCAATACAAATAAACCTGTACGCCCATGAAAGACCAGGCCTGTTTTTTCAAATCGGGGATGTCTGTCTTTATTAGAGAATAACTCTGGTAACGTTTTGCCAATCACAATAATTCTGACAATTTTTTTTGTCACAAGTTGTCCTTCATGTACATAGTAAAAGTAAGCCGATATCATTTGTAGTTTTTTTTTTTACAATGCAAAAAACCGTGAAATGTATTTATACTTACTGACCAATAGTTTATGAGACTTATACTTTCAGATATCTACTTTATTTGTTTTTAATTAACATTTTAAATTAGAAATTAAAAAATTTAAATGTTTAAAATTTTGAACATTTGAAAAGTAAATCTTTTTTTATGTGCTATGCAAGGTTTGCAGAAATTTGAAGGTGGTAGAACATAGGAACACCCCACCCCAAATGACCCCATTTTAAAAACTAGACCCCTCAAGGTATTTGCTAGGGGGTACAGTGAGTATTTTAACACCATAGTTTTTTGGCAGGAATTATTACAAAGTCAGTGTTAAAAATGCGAAATTTGCATTTTTTCACAAATGCATCAGGGCATATTTTTTGTACATCACTTCTGATATTGCAAGAAATGCACCCTATATTTTATTAAGCTGCTCGGCCCGTGTTTGGAAATACCCCCACTTAGGCCATATTTGGTTCCTTGGTTGCGTGGTAGGACCCAGAAGGAGAGGAGCGCCATTTGGCTTTCAGGGCACCATTTTAGGCCGAATGGATTATAGGCCGCACTTCATGCCTGCAAAGGGTTTTAGCTGCCAGAATCATACAGAACCCCCACAAGTGAAACCATTTTGGAAACTACACCCCCTAAAGTATTCATCTAGACCAAAAAGTGAGTACTTTGAGTCCTTTTTGTGTGGCTGGAATGGATACAAAGTCAGTGGAAAAATTTTAACTTTCCTTTTTTTTCACAAATGCATCATTTGTGGGACATATTTTTTGTACATTGCATCTGAAAAGTAGAAAATATTTTATTTTTATTTTATTTATTTTATTACGCTGTTCGGCAATACCCCCACTTAGACCATATTTGGTTGCATGGCCACATGGTGGGACCCAAAAGGAGAGGAGCACCATTTGGCTTTCAGGATATCATTATACAAAATATAGGCCGCACTTCATCTTGCAAAGTTTTCTAACTGTCAGAACAATACCGCACCCCTAGATGTGACCGCATTTTCGAAACTACACCCCCTAAAGTATTCACCTAGGGCAAAAGTGAGTACGTTGAGCCCTTATTGTGTGGCTAGAATTATTTAAAAGTCAGTGGAAAAAATAGCAATTAGCTTTTTTTTTCCCACAAATTCTTTATTTGTGGGACATAATTTTGGTAAGTCGCTTTTGAAATGGAGGAAATGCTCCCATATCTGGTTGCCTGACCGCTTGGTAGGACAAGAAGGATAGGAGCCCCCTTTGGCTTTCAGGGCATCATTATAAGAATAGTCCCCATTCATACTGCATTTCTGCAGTAAAGGTGTCCGTTGTCATGTCAAAAAAAGGATGCCAACGTATACTGTAGTAGTCTCATTCAGAAATAAATGGAGATGCTACAGTATACGTCAGCATCACTCTTTTTGACGTGATGCTGACGGATACCTCTAACACTGCGGAAACGCAGTATGAACGGGACGCAGTGTAGGGTCACATAGAGCGCATCCGCAGTATATTTCACACATGCAGATGGCCCCCAGCAGTCACAAGGGCGAGATCACTGCTGTGGCTGGGTAGCTCAGTGTGTCCGCTCATGACTGCCGGCGGGAAATCCGCCGCTATGAGTGGACACACAAAGCTACCAAGCCGCAGCAGGGAGCTCATTATTGTGACTGTTGGCGGGCATCCGCAGCACGTAATATGCTGCGGATGTGCGCTGTGTGATTCTACACATTATTCATTTTTATTTTTCCTTATATTTACCATATTTATCGGCGTATAACACACATTTTTTATGCTAAAATTTTTTGCCTAAAGTCTATCTACGTGTTATACGCCGATAGACTGTTTGAGACCACGCAAAAGCCGCTGCAGTTCAATGATTTAAAGCGGGCGTTTTAAATCATTGAACTGCAGCAGCTTCTGCCTGGCCAGAGTCCCATTGCCACTGCCCGATTCCCTCCCCGTTCCCGGTTTTATAGTTAAATATCCTGCTGCCGCCACTGCCCAGTTCCCTCCCCGTCCCCGGTTTTATAGTTAAATATCCCACTGCTGCAACTGCCCAATTCCCTCCCTGTCCACGTTTTTATAGTTACATGTGCCCTGGGGACTGCGGTCCTTCATGCTCCGGCGGTCTCCTGATCTGTCACTGTGCGCTGCGTAATGACGTCCTCAACACGAAGTCACTCGTCAGTCAGTGCGCGGCGCACAGTGACAGATCAGGAGACCGCCGAAGCATGAAGGACCGCAGTCCCCAGGGAACATGTAACTATAAAACCGGGGACGGGGAGGGAATTGTGCAGTGGCGGCCGCAGGATATTTGACTATAAAACGGGGACGGGGAGGGAATTGTGCCGTGGCGGCGGCGGGATATTTAACTATAAAACAGGGGACGGGAAGGGAATTGTGCCGTGGCGGCGGCGGGATATTTAACTATAAAGCCGGGGACAGGGAGGGAATTGTGCCGTGGCGGCGGCGGGATATTTAACTATAAAACTGGGGACGGGGAGGGAATTGTGCCATGGCGGCAGCGGCGGGATATTTAACTATAAAACCGGGGACGGGGAGGGAATTGTGCCGTGGCGGCGGCGGGATATTTAACTTTAAAACCGGGGACGGGGAGGGAATTGTGCCGTGGCGGTGGCGGGATATTTAACAATAAAACCAGGGACGGGGAGGGAATTGTGCCGTGGCGGCAGCGGCGGGATATTTAACTATAAAACCGGGGACGGGGAGGGAATAGAGCAGCGGCACTCTGGCCCCACAGAAGCCACTGCACGTCAATGATTTAAAGCGCTTGCTTTAAATCATTGAACTGCAGAAGCCGCCAGAAAGTTTATCGAGGTACACCTGCACGCACACGCACCCTAATTTTTCCAAGGATATTTTGGGAAAAAAAACTTTTTTACCAAAATTTCCTTGGAAAAATTAGGGTGCGTGTTACAGGCCGGTGCGTGTTATACCCCGATAAATACAGTATTTAATAAATGTATTTTAATTTTTAAAAAATTTCATTTTTTTACACTTTTTTTTTATACTTATTGGGGGACATTTATCATCGTTGCTTTGGTAAGCAAGTTCTGTAGTCATTTTTTTCTTGCTATTTTTTTGCTTATGTATAACATATTTATCATACTATCACAGGGGCTTGATAAATTTGGCTTACATGAGCAAAAACCAAGAAATCACTTTTAAATACCATTTTTTTTAGCTCACATAAGCAAAAAACAAATAATGACTACAGAACACCACTTTGCAGCTTTGAAAAAAAATGTGTGTATATATATATAATGTGTGTGTGTTTATAAAAAATTTTTAACACTGTTTTTCCTCCCTAAATGTTACTTCTTCTACAGATCCGTGTATCCTGTGGACTCCTTCGGATTCGGTGGACTACTTCGACGACCAGCTTTTTTTTTTGCTTGATGTTAATAAAATGGTTTTGGGGGGGGGGAGTGTTTTTTTGTAATAATTTTTTTTAAACCTGTTGTGTTTTTTTTCCCACTAACTGGACAGGCTTAGTAGTGGAAGCTGTCTTACAGACGGAGTCCATTACTAAGCCGGGCTTAGCGTTAGCCACAAAAACAGCTAGCGCTAACCCCCAATTATCACCCCGGTACCCAACACCACAGGAAGAGCCGGTACCAACAGGCCCGGAGCGTCAAAAATGGCGCTCCTGGGCCTAGGCGGTTACAGGCTGGCGTTATTTAGGCTGGGGAGGGCCAGTAACAATGGTCCTCACCCACCCTGGTAACGTCAGGCTGTTACTGTTTGGTTGGTATTTGGCTGGGGGACCCTATGTGTTTTTTTTTATATTTAATAATTTATTTTAAAAAAAAAACGCATAGGGTCCCCCCTATTTTTATTCTCAGCCAAATACCAACCAAACAGTAACAGCCTGACGTTACCAGGGTGGGCAAGGACCATTGTTATTGGCCCTCCCCAGCCTAAATAAAGCCAGCCTGTTGCCGCCTAGGCCCAGGAGCGCCATATTTGACGCTCCGGGCCTGTTGGTACCGGCTCTTCCCGGCACCCCTGTGGCGTTGGGTACCGGGGTAATAATGGGGTTTGCGCTAGTTGTTTTTGTGGCTAACGCTAAGCCTCAGCTTGCTAATGGACTCCGTCTATAAGACAGCTTCCCCTACTAAGCCTGTCAAGTAAATAAAAAAAAAAAACAACACGTTGCAAAAAAATGTATTCCAAAAAACACTCCCCCACAAGCCCTCGTTAACCATTTTATTAACATTAAACAGATTTAAAAAAACGCTGGTCATCGAAGCAGTCCAGCGAATTCGAAGTAGTGCACAGGATACACGGATCTGAAATGAGAAATAGAAAAAACAAAAATAGGTGAATACATTTATTGTCACCCGCCCATGCCTACAACTCCCAGCATGCCCTTACAGTAAGGATATGCTGGGAGTTGTAGTGTGGGGGGGGAAACAATCTCCCGCACCACATGACTACAACTCCCAGCATATCCCCACTGTAAGGGCATGCTGGGAGTTGTAGGGGGGCGGGTGACAAGCCTGTCACCTGCCCCCTGCCGCACAACTACAACTCCCAGCATGTCCTTACAGTAAGGACATACTGGGAGTTGCAGGGGGGCGGGTGACAACTACAACTCCCAGCATGCCCTTACAGTAAGGACATGCTGGGAGTTGTGGGAGGGGGGTGACAATCTCCCGCACCACATGACTACAACTCCCAGCATATCCTTACTGTAAGGGCCTGCTGGGAGCTGTAGTTGTGCGGCAGGGGGAAGGTGACAAGCACCCGCCCCCACCCCCCCTACAACTCTCCCAGCATGCCCTTACTGTAAGGACATGCTGGGAGTTGTAGTCGTGCCAGCCAGGGAAGCGGGGGGTAATGCGCTCTGCTCCTTGGCTGCAGTGATCCGAGAATCACTGTAATTTCATATTTCCTACCGGGTCACGTGACACGGGACCCAGTGGGAAATATGAAATTACACCAAACTCCACTGTGCTGTGGGAAGGAGCCCGGCCTAACATAATACTGCAGCCGGGAAGGGAGATGTGCAGAAGCCGTCCCTGCCATCTCTCGGGGTGTACCGCAGTGCTGAGGGATGACAGGGACGGCACCTACACATCTCCCTGCCCGGGCGGCTGCAGAGTTATGTCAGCGCTGCGGTGATAATAGTTGATGGAGCCGCAGGATATATGAGGAGACCGGGCAGCTGAAGTGTGGCTAGCCCGGGCTCCTTACCACGGCGCCGCAGGATATATGAGGAGCCCGGGCGACTTAACATCTGGCGGAGCCGCGGTATCCGTGGCTCCGAGGTATGTTAAAAGGAGCCCGGACTGGCATCACTCCGCAGCCGCCTGCGCTCCTCTGATTCTATCCCCGCTACCCTAAGATAATGATGGGGATGGGGACACTGCTGTACATACCCCCACCCCCCTTGTCTTCCACCCACCCGCGCCGCACATTGTCCGCCCGCTACAATACTACAACTCACAGTATGCCCTCACTGTATGGACATGCTGGGAGTTGTAGTCTTGCAACAGGTAGCAGACAGATGGGAGATGTGCGGCGCAGGCGGGTAGTAGCTTTTTCTGCTCCATGTTTGAGCTGGAGTAAATGTAGTAAATTTTTTACCTTGTTGCGACTTTTTTTTGCGCAGTTGCGACTGTCGCAGTTAATAAATACCAGACTACCCGTAGTCCATTTTAAAATTATTACTTCGTAGTAAAGTTTTGGAAAACTTGCTTTTCTCGCTTTCCAGTCAAAATGTCGCACGAAAAATTGCGTAGTCGCAGCTGCAACATTTTTAGTAAAAAAAAATTAACTAAATTGCTTGATAAATGCCTGTCATTGTTTTTACACTTTTACACTTTTTACTCTGGCACATCCTTGTAAAGACCCCCAGCTGTCCAGGTAACAGGCAGCACCCCATGATCATTGTGGGGTGCTACAGGAGAGAGACAGAGGGAGCCCCCTCCCTCTGTCAAAACTCCTTACAGCTCGCGGTCGCTTTTTAATTTTTTCCTCATCACCTTCTAAAAATCATAACACTTTAAATTTTGCACATAAAATTCCAAATGATGGCTTATTTTTTTGCGCCACCAATTCTACTTTGCAGCGACATTAGTCATTTTACCCAACAATCCACGGCGAAACGGAAAAACAATTTATTGTGCGACAAAATTGAAGAAAAAATGTCATTTTGTAACTTTTGGGAGTTTCATTTCTACGCAGTGAATTTTTCGGTAAAAATAACATACGGTTAAAATTATACCCTAGATATATAGGTTGGATATTGTTGTACTTCGGGAAAAAAATCATAACTACATGCAGGAAAATTTATATGTTAAAAATTCTCATTTTCTATCAACTATAACTTTTTTATTTTTCCGCTTACGGGCGGCGTTCTGAAGTTTTTATTGCTACAATTTTTGTATTGACTTTTTGATCGCTTTTCATTCATTTTTTCATGATATAAAAAGTGACCAAAAATACGCTATTTTGGACTTTGGAATTTTTTGGCGCGTACGCCATTGAACGTGCTATTTAATTAACGATATATTTTTATAGTTCTGACATTTCCGCGCGCGGTGATACCACATATGTTTATTTTTATTTACACAGGTTTTTTTTATGGGAAAAGGGGGGTGATTCAAATTTTTATTAGGAAGGGGTTAAATGACCTTTGTTAACTTTTTTTTTTTTCACTTTTTTTTGCAGTGCTATAGCTCCCATAGGGAGCTATAGCACTGTACACACTGACCTCTTATGCTGATCCCTGCAAAGCCATAGCTTTGCATGGAACAGCGAGATAGGGGCTTGATTGCTCAAGCATATAGCTCAGGCTTGGAGCAATCAAACCCCGATCGAACCAGCGGAAACAGGTAAGGGGACCTCCGCCTGCGTCCTAGCTGATCGGGTTTTATCTTGATGTCCCGATCAGCCGACTGAGCTGCCGGGAAGCGTTTACTTTCACTTTCAGATGCAGCAATGAACTTTGATCGCCGCGTCTGAAGGGTCAATAGCGCGCGGCACAACGATCGGTGCCGAGCGCTGTTAGCCCAGGGTCCCGGCTATGAATAGCAGCCGGGACCGACGCGGTGTTTTAAACATTGGGACTGGGCGTACAGGTACGCCCTACATCCTTAAGAGGTTAAACTGCCAGGAACAAAGTTTTCTTCGGTCCCGGCAGTGCGGCAGATCCCCACCCTCCGGGGATCACACACAGCACCCGCGATGGCACTGCGGGGTGCTGCAGGGGTGACAGAGGGAGTGTCATAACACTTACAGCCAGCGGTCACTTCTGACCACGCCTGTAAGGGTTAAACTGCCGGGATCAAAGTTTACTTCGGTCCTGGCAGTGCGGCAGAGTCCCGGCTGTGTGTTACAGCAGAGTCCCTGCCACAATCTCATAGGTGTACTGGGAAGCCCCCACGAGAACCATGGACGAGTATAGACATCCAGGTGCCGGAATGGCCGCCGACCTGGACGTTTATACTCGTCCATTGTCGTTATCGGGTTAAGGGGTTAAAGAGGAACTCTGGTTGAAAACATTTATTTTTTTAAACACAGTTCATAGATAGACAGCACGGCACTACTTCCCTTTAGGTGTAGAACGGTGATGAAACGGCAGACCAGGACTGAGATTGCTGGAGGTGGTGCTCTGACTAGCAATAGTGCATGGAATCGCAACAAAGAAGCAGAGAAATAATCGGCAACTCACCGCGGCCAGCTGAGTAAATCTTCTTTTATTTCATACTCACAAAAGTATCATATGGGAAGAGGGTAGTGGGGGGACACAGGATGGCGACCAAGCTCCGTTTCGCACGATGGTCGTGCTTCCTCCTCTGGCCGGAGGAAGCACGACCATCGTGCGAAACGGAGCTTGGTCGCCATCCTGTGTCCCCCCACTACCCTCTTCCCATATGATACTTTTGTGAGTATGAAATAAAAGAAGATTTACTCAGCTGGCCGCGGTGAGTTGCCGATTATTTCTCTGCTCCTTTGTTGCGATTTATTTTTTTAAGTCAACTAGTGCCAGAACGTTAAACAGATTTGTAAATCACTTCTATATAAAAATCTAAATCCTTCCAGAAATAATCAGCTGCTGTATGCTCCAAAGGAAGTTATTTTCTGTCTAACCACAGTGCTCTCTGCTGACACCTCTGTCCATGTCAGAAACTTTCCATAGCAGGAAAAAATCCTCATAGCCTACCTATCCTGCTCTGGACAGTTCCTGACATGGACAGAGGTGGTCAGACAGAAGAAAAAATCAAAAAGAAAAAAGATAGCATACAGCAGCTGATAAGTACTGGAAGGCTTAATATTTTTAAATAGAAACAATTTACAAATCTGATTAACTTTCTGCCACCAGTTGATTAAAAAAAAAAAAAGTTTCTGCATATTAGTCTTTAACCCCTTAAGGACCAAGCCCATTTTCACCTTATAACTCTGGGATGCTTCTACTTATGAATTTGATTCCGCTATTGTTTTTACATGACATATTCTACTTTAACATATTGGTAAATTTTCGCCAATACTTCTGAAAAATTCTAAAATTTGATGAAAAAATTGAAAATTTTGCATTTTTTTTTTACTTTGAAGCTCTCTGCTTGTAAGGAAAATGGACATTCCAAATAAATTATATATTAATTCACATATACAACATGTCTACTTTATGATTGCATCATAAAGTTGACATGTTTTTACTTTTGGAAGACATCAGAGGGCTTCAAAGTTCAGCAGCTATTTTACAATTTTTCCCAAAATTTTCAAAATTGGAATTTTTCAGGGACCAGTTCAGTTTTGAAGTGGATTTGAAGGGCCTTCATATTAGAAATACCCCACAAATGACCCCATTATAAAAACTGCACACCTCAAAGTATTCAAAATAACATTCAGAAAGTGTGTTAACCCTTTAGGTGTTTCATAGGAATAGCAGCAAAGTGAAGGAGAAAATTCAAACTTTTCATTTTTTAAACTCACATGTTCTTTTAGACCCAGTTTTTACAATATTTACAAGGGGTAAAAGGAGAGAAATATTCCTAAAATGTGTAACCCAATTTCTCTTGAGTAAGGAAATACCTCATATGTGTATGTAAAGTGTTCGGCGGGCGCAGTAGAGGGCTCAGAAGGGAAGGAGCGACAATGGGATTTCTGAAAAGATTTTTGGGGGGGCATGTCACATTTAGGAAGCCTCTGATATAGATTTTATCAGTGCTTTTGTAACTATCTTACTCCCGGTGAAATCTGTATACAGAATCTATATACGGAAGTATACCAAAGTAAATCAAACGGAGCCATGGTCAGTTTCAAATGCTTCAAAGTTCTGTGTGCTCTTCACTAAGCTTTATTTCAAATCCTTCAATCTTATATCACCTTTGTAATTAACATAAGTTCCCACACCCCTACTATGCCTTTCCTGAACAGTTTGGCAGGCTTCTTTGTTCAAAGGTTCCACACAATGGGAGGGGTGAGACAGAAGGAGCAACACAGCACTAGGGGGAGGGGTGGCTCCTTTTACATGAAAAAACAGATACATCTATTACAATCCCCCCTAAAATGATCATTTTACCTTTCCCTAATTTCCATCATCCTAACTCATCTGCTCCAATGTGTTTTCTCGAACGTTTCACTGCACTTTAGACGACCCATGGCTTGTCCATGTACCCCCTTAGCCTCAGACTTTACACATATGGAGTCAGATGCTGTCGCTAAGGTTTACTGCTGTTATGGATGGCATTTATGCCCTGTAATGGGGTATAGGCTTCATCTGTAATCTCAAAGTCCACATATGTCATCACTGGTGTGGCATTCTCGACGGTCATCTCACACTTCTTCTTTAGACAAGGCAAAACACAACACACAACAAAGCAAGATTATCATAATTATAAGTATGGTTATTTTACCGGTCTTGTATTGGCTGAGATATATGTGCAACAGGTCTCCCCAAACATTTTACATACCCCCCTTTTTCCTCTTACACCATATCTAATGCCGTACCATTTTGGAATGTTATAGCTGATGTGGCTCTTAGTTGTTCGGCCTGATTTTTAAGAGCATTTACAAAGAAATGTATTAATCTCTGTTGGTTATAATAGATATAATTAATCTTGTTCATAGAAATCTGGGATATTATTGACTCAACTCTGGCTTTTTACTTGACCTATAGCTTTAAACTCATCTGGGACCCCCCCCCCCCTTTGGGACTCCTATAACATCAATATACACAAAGGGATCAAGACTCCCAGCAGGGGCTGCACGTTTACTTCTAGAGTGTGGTTTTGGTTCCTTTGCAGGTTCGGTAATCAAAGTGTGTATGGGCAGACATGTCTTGACTAGTGTGCATTCTCCAGTTCAATTCCCTTCTATTCAGATTCTAAGCTTCATATCCCCAAGCATCCCATACTTTACGATAGTTACCATTTACTCATCCCGCTAGCTAGGTCTATCCTTTCTATAATCTTACATCAAGTATTCCTTTTTTTTTATATCATTATCACCCACTGAAATACTTATTGCACCCCCCTATTTGTACATGTTCACCTGCTGATTTTCCTCATACATTGTCACATCCCAACAATACGTTGTGATAATTTTTCCCTCTGGAACAACCATGGTTATGTACAAAGATTTAACAGTTATCAGAAAATATATCTTAGATACATCTATACAGGATCATCATATGTAAACGTCTCTTTCCTCACTTATTTCCTGCATAGGTTTTGAAGAAATGGGTGAAAATTACAGAATCTGAACTAGGTACAATTTTACAAAAGGTTCTTAATTGTATACTTAACTGTATCTATGGTTAGGGATCAGTACAATCAGACAAGGACATACTGATATTGGCTCACCCAGTGGCGTTGCTAGGGTTGGTGTCACCCGGTGCGGTAGAAAATGGTGTCACCCCATAACCCCCCCACACACACACCCACACACTCCACCAAAGTAATATTTTAGCCTGTCGTGCGAGACACCAAAGTGCATTGCAGAAAAGCATTTCCAGTATTATAATCAAATATACCAATTTCCAAGTAAGGGGAATGCACTAAAGAAGCTTTTACAATGTAAAACTACAGCTCCCAGTATGATGTAACCAGTGATAAGGGGATTCTGGGAGTTGTTAACTGCAGAACTTACAAGTGGCTATAGCTCTGATGGGACATAGTCCGGTATAATGCACAATAAAATAAGTTATTACAGGTGACGTCTTCTCTATAGTCTTTCCTTATCTAATTCAGATGGTACATACTGCCGGGTCCAGCTAAATCTTCTCTCTGCATAATGTGACGCCCAGATGGCTCCTCACTTTGTCAGCGCATTCTAATAATCTTTTTGAAAACAATTATAATATAATGAGGCCAGACATTGTATCCTTTGAATATTATACTACCACAAACTGAACCCTCTGAATATAATACTTCCACACACTGCGCCCCCAATATAGTTCTGGCACACACTGTACCCTCTAAATATAATATTGCCACACACTGCGCCCCCCCAAAAAAAAATTCTGCCACACACTGTACCCTCTAATGTCACACACTGCCCCCTCTGAATATAATACTACCACAAACTGAGCCCTCTGAATATAAGACTGCCAGACACTGTACCCTCTGAATATAATACTGCCACACACTGCACCCTCTGAATACTATCACACACTGCTCCTTCTGAGAATAATACTGACACACACACTGCACCCCCCTGAATATAATTCTGCTACATACTGCACCCTCTGAATATAATACTACCACACACTGCTCCCTCTGAGTATAATACCACTGCCACACTCTGCACCCTCTGAATATAATACTACCACAAACTGTGCCCTCTGAATATAAGACTGCCAGACACTGCTCCCTCTGAGTATAATACTGCCACACACTGCACCCTTTGAATACTACCACACACTGCTTACTCTGAGTATAATACTATAGCCACACACTGTGCCCTCTGAGTATAATACTACTGCCACACACTGTGCCCTTTGAATATTAGACTGCCACACTGCGCCTTCTAAATATAATACTACCACACACTGCACCCTCTGAATACTACCACACACTGCTCCCTCTGAGTATACTACTGCCACACACCGTTCTCTCTGAGTATAATACTACTGCCACACACTGTGCCCTCTGAATATTAGACTGCCACACACTGCACCCTCTGAATATAATACTGCACGAACCTCCCGCCAAATATAACTCTGCCACATACTGCACCCCCCTGAATATAATACTACCGCACACTGCACCATCTGAATATAATACTGCCACACACTGCTCCCTCTGAATATAATACTGCCACACACAGTACCCTCTGTATATAATACTGCCACACACTGCACCCTCTGAATATACTACCACACACTGCACCCTCTGAATATAATACTACCACACACTGCCTCCCATTATAATTCTGCCACATACTGCACCCTATGAATATACTATCACACACTGAACACCCAGAATAAAATAATGCCACATACTGTACCCCAATGAATAAAATATTGCCAAAAACTGCACCCTCTGATGGTCCTGCCGATGGATGATGGGGGTGCTACTGGCAGGAGGATGATCCTGCTCATGGATGATGGGGGTGCAGCACCCCTATCATACATCAGTAGCACCCCCATCATACATCAGCAGGATAATACTCCTGGCAGTGACACCCCCATCATCCGGGATGGTGGGGGTGCTACTGGCAGAAGGATGATCCTCCCAATGGATGATGAAGGTGCTACTGCCCCCCCCCCCCCCCCCCGGCTGTAGCACCCCCATCATACATTCGCAGGATAATCCTTCTGCCAGTAGCGCCCACATCATCCCGGATGATGAGGGGTGTCACTGCCAGGAGTATTATCCTGCTGATGTATGATGGGGGTGCTACTGATGTATGATGATGGTGCTACTGATGTATGATAGGGCTGCTATCAGTAGCACCCTCATCATACATAAGGAGGATCATCCTCCTGCCAGTGGCACCCCCCCATCATCCAGGAGGATGATCTCGCTGATGGATGATGGGGGTGCAGCACCCCCATCATTCATCAGTAGCACCCTCATCATACATAAGGAGGATCATCCTCCTGCCACTGGCACCCCCATCATCCATGAGCAGGATCATCCTCCTGCCAGTAGCACCCCCATCATCCATCGGCAGGACCATCAGAGGGTGCAGTTTTTGGCAGTATTTTATTCATTGGGGTACAGTATGAGGCAGTATTTTATTCTGGGTGTTCAGTGTGTGGTAGTATATTCATAGGGTGCAGTATGTGGCAGAATTATAATGGGAGGCAGTGTGTGGTAGTATTATATTCAGAGGGTGCAGTGTGTGGTAGTATTATATTCAGAGGGTAAAGTGTGTGGCATTCTTATGTTCAGAGGGCACAGTGTGAGGCAGTATTATATTCAGATGGTGCAGTGTGTGGTAGTATTATATTCAGGAGGATGATCTGCTGATGGATGATGGAGGTGCTACTGGCAGGAGGATGATCCTGCTGATGGCTGATTGGGGTGCACTACCCCCATCATTCATCAGTAGCACCCTCATCATACATAAGGAGGATCATCCTCCTGCCAGTGGCACCCCCCATCATCCAGGAGGATGATCTGCTGATGGATGATGGGGGTGCTACTCGCAGGAGGATGATCCTGCTGATGGATGATGGGGGTGCTACTGGCAGGAGGATGATCCTGCTGATGGGTGATTGGGGTGCAGTACCCCCATCATTCATCAGTAGCACCCTCATCATACATAAGGAGGATCATCCTCCTGCCAGTGGCACCCCCCATCATCCAGGAGGATGATCTCGCTGATGGATGATGGGGGTGCAGCACCCCCATCATTCATCAGTAGCACCCTCATCATACATAAGGAGGATCATCCTCCTGCCACTGGCACCCCCCATCATCCAGGAGGATGATCTGCTGATGGATGATGGGGGTGCTACTCGCAGGAGGATGATCCTGCTGATGGGGGTGCTACTGGCAGGAGGATAATCCCGCTGATGGGGGTGCAGCACCCCCATCATTGATCAGTAGCGCCCTCATCATACATAAGGAGGATCATCCACCTGCCAGTGGCACCCCCCCATCATCCAGGAGGATGATCTGCTGATGGATGATGGGGGTGCTACTTGCAGGAGGATGATCCTGCTGATGGATGATGGGGGTGCTACTGGCAGGAGGATTATCCCGCTGATTGATGATGGGGGTGCAGCACCCCCATCATTGATCAGTAGCACCCTCATCATACATAAGGAGGATCATCCTCCTTCCAGTGGCACCCCCCATCATCCAGGAGGATGATCTCGCTGATGGATGATGGGGGTGCAGCACCCCCATCATTCATCAGTAGCACCCTCATCATACATAAGGAGGATCAACCTCCTGCCACTGGCACCCCCCATCATCCAGGAGGATGATCTGCTGATGGATGATGGGGGTGCTACTCGCAGGAGGATGATCCTGCTGATGGATGATGGGGGTGCACCACCCCCATCATTCATCAGTAGCACCTTCATCATACATAAGGAGGATCATCCTCCTGCCAGTGTGCAGAAAAGGAAAAAAGAAAGGAAACAAAGGGGGCGCTATCTAAGTGCCGTAAATGGTGGTAATCGCAAAGGATGTAAATTTGCGCATACAGGAATTGTGGAGCCAAATTAAAGTGTGTGTTAACACACTCACCTTCTAGTGTTGTGCAAGCTCAGGCAAAACACTGATGTGGGCTTTCTGAGTGCATGCACTCTAGACGTTCTCCTCTGGGCTGCCAAGCATCTATCCCGATACTCCGTGGTGTCGGTCTGGTAGATAGTGGTGTGGATGCTGGATCAGGTCATGACCTGATGAAGCAAGGGACCCCTTGCGAAACGCGTCGTCTGAATAAAGCTTTTAAAAACTTCCAATTGCTCCCGTATCTTCCTCCTTCTTCAACCCCCACCTGGGTCGGGAGTTGAAGCATCTACGCATCTGGAGGCGCCCCAGAGAAGCATCGCCGTTTTTACCAGGACTGGACAAGCACCTTGCCGAGGTCATCCAGCATCCACACCACTATCCTCCTGCCAGTGGCACCCCCCCAGAGCCTCTCAGCAACCCCATTATCCCTGTTAGTACCTTACAGGGGTCAGATGCACCCCAGTCACCGGACAACAGCGGAGGACCGGTGGCGGCAGTCATGTCGTCTGTGGTGCTGCCGGATTGGTGAGGAGGACCAGGGCTGGAGGGAGTCGGGACTCAGCGCGCCGCCTGACATCCTAGGTAGCAGCCTCGAAGGTGCACACGTGCTACCGGGGGGGAGAGGAGGAGGAATGTGGTTGTGTAGTGGCGCCGCTGGTGAGGACGTGATGAGGACGGGGGGGTCGGTGCTTTTGCTGCTGAAGTTGTCACTCTAACTCTGCAAGTGATTCTGCAAGTGATTTACGGGGGGGGGGGGGGGTTTGCTGGCGGACATGGTGTCACCCTGGTCGCAATGCTACTGTGTGAGTCTCTCAGCAGGTCCGGAGCCATCTACGTGCCGCCGCACACATGAGGACGGGGGGGGGCTTGGTTTGTGGGGCTTGCTGGTGAACATGTCACTCACTGCTGTTGCTCACTCTCTGCAAATGATTTCCGGGGGGGGGGGGTTAGCTGGCGGACGTGGTGTCACCCCTCCAGGCTGGTGTCACCGGTGCGGCCCGCACCCCCCACACCCCGGTCGCAACGCCACTGGGCTCACCCCAGGCAGTTAGATGAAGTCTACTCATATTCTCTGAGACAGGTAAGATGATTATGAAGCGTGTTGGTCAGGTACCTTTATTGTTTTACCTAGGTCATATGTCAGATGTAAATGATGACGTCTGTACAAACCTTCTTTCTGCATTGTTGAATCCTGAGGCCACCCAATGTACGGATATTACTACACACATAGCTCCCCATTGCTTAGTGTATGGGGTCATATATGTTACCATGGGGTACAAGACTGCTGGCACATACATTTTCTTACCAACTCTCCGGATCTCGTCTTTGCCCTGTACCACCTCTTTCTTCTTCCATTGGTCTCTCTCAGCATGCATAGCTGGTTCCTGCAAGAGAACTAACCAGAAAATTCCACATTGCCCATCCACCTGTAAACTTTGTACCATAACTGTGGGGGAACAGGAGCACTGCAGCCTTGGCAGACTCCTTCACCATTTAGTCAAATTGGCGTCAGGGGCTGTTTCCTTCATGTGGCTCTGATCTTTATGATGGCCACTTTCTCTGGTCACTCTCGGACTTTGAATACTTGAATTACAAACTACAGATTGGTTTGCTCAAGGATTCAAGAACACTTTTACTCCAATAGGCCCATACTTGTGGGTGGTAATTAAAGTGTAATCATACTCATTGTGTCATACCTTCAGATATCTTACACATCTCAGTGAATACCTTCAACTCTACTTCTCTGAACCACCAGCTCAGATCAAGTGGTTTATTGTAGTAGAACTTCATTCTGCGTGTGGTCACCATATATCCTGTCTTATGTATTACATCTTTACATTACTTCCAACAAACTTACATTTATAACTAAGCATCAACCATGGATTCTCTGAAATACTATCATGGCTCTTGAATTTTTAACCTTATAAGTTTAAGACAATCAGCATCTTCTTGTTACACTAAATTATCATTATAAAGTTATCCACTCAAAATTGATGTTATTCAAATAAATACAATGTAGAATGTATAGGTATATCACATTGTGTATGCAGGTACTATAAACACATTCAAGTTTAAACAGTAGATATGTAGTTTCTTCAATTTAATCTGACTGTGTTTCAGTAGACCAAGGCTGTTTTGTCAATCTTCATATAAGCCCCTCCTTTCTCCTCCCACTCCTCTATGTCACTGGTCACCACCCCTTTGAGTCTGGCTTTTTGTCCTCCCTCTGGTTTAGTCATTCCTCAATAACGATCGAACATCTAGGTATCTGCCTGGATCCCTGTGTTACTTTACAAGGAGACATACAATACACATGTAACATGTAACAATACCAACATTTACAAATACTCAACATACAACTTACAGGGCCCACATTCTCACCAAAAACAAAATGTAAAAGAATAAAAATATACAGAGCTATTTCAAAAATTGGGAAAGATCACCTTCAATGTGCATTATTTATAATCAATAAACCATTAGCTGATTTTAAATGCTTAAGGTAATATTAATTAATTAAATAGTGATCACTTTTTAATTTATTTTATATCTTATTTTATTTTCCTTGGCCAAACCTGTGAAAACAAAGCTTTTTAAATAATTTATTAAATATCATCAAATATTTTCATTATGACATAAATATGTCCAAACACAGCTTCACCAGAAACCATTCACTGGTCATACTCCATGTATTCCTAATTCATTTAATCTACATCATACATACTTCACTATACTAGGTGTGCTAAAATGGCTGCCGGAGAGTGGAGGTGGGAACTAATTGGGTGAGCTAAAATGGCTGCTGGGGGAGGAACTTCGCTTCTGGGGGTGGTAACATGGCTGCCCCCCATACGGATTAAGCATGTGGCAGAGACTAGCAGCCTCATGGCTATCCCCAGAGAGAGAGAGAGCATGGGATGAATAAAGGTAAAATCTTAACATTATCTGGGGTTGTGATTTTAGGGTGTCACTTCATACGGGATTCTTAAGTCCATAATGATAGCATTATACAGACAGTTCTATTTTCACACTCCCTTCTCCCCCCTCACTCAATCTCCATTTTCCATTCATGGTATCCCACACCCTAAAACAAAGGCTCTCTTCATTTAATATATGATATTTCTCACTAGCCTATCAATAGTTTATAAAAAATGTATGTCTGTACATCGGTGTTAAAGGGGTACTCCGGTGCTTAGACATCTTATCCCCTATTCAAAGGATAGGGGATAAGATGCCTGATCGCAGGAGTCCCGCCGCTGGAGACCCCCGTGATCTTGCACGCGGCACACCGTTTAAAATCAGTCCCCGGAGCGTGTTCGCTCCTGGTCTGATTACCGGCGACCACAGGGCCGACGGCGTGTGACGTCACGCTTCCGCCCCGTGTGACGTCACGTTCCGCCCCTCAATGCAAGCCTATGGGAGGGGGCGTGACAGCTATCATGCCCCCTCCCATAGGCTTGTATTGAGGGGCAGAGCGTGACGTCACACGGGGCGGAGGAGTGACATCACACGCCGTCGGCCCTGTGGTCGCCGGTAATCAGACCAGGAGCGAACATGCTCCGGGGACTGATTATAAACGGGGTGCCGTGTGCAAGATCATTGGGGTCCCCAGCGGCAGGACTCCTGCGATCAGGCATCTTATCCCCTATCCTGTGGATAGGGGATAAGATGTCTAAGCACCGGAGAACCCCTTTAAATTCATTACCTAAGTATTTTCATCATACTTTCAGCCAACAACTTCTGCCTATCTATATCCATTCAGATGACTACAATATAACTAAGTTAAATCATAATTGTTCTCAAGAATCACACTGCAGTATGACTGTATATAACACTGCTATATATGCTTACCCATCAACCATCAGTATATTTCAAACTTGCAACTGCCTTAGACATTCCATAGAACATTTCTTACCCCTATTCAGCTGCTAACCACATCGGCTCCTCTTCTACTTCTCCCATCACTTGTATATATCTTTAACGTTTGGACTCACCACATGCTTTTCATCAAAACGTCACTTTTTTTTCATACTCTATACAACTCTCTACAGTTCCCTTCCCCCATTTCCTGCCAGCAATTCTATCAGTGAGGTCAGGTTACATCTGCAAAATCCCCAGCCCCCTACCTCTCCCTGACTATATCTAAAGCCCACAGCCCCCCTTACCTTGGTAGGACCTATTCATGAGCCTCCAGCTGTTGCACAACTAAAACCCCTCTTAACTCCTGTACTTTAAGAGATATCTTTTAAACACTAATACATTTAAATGCAGTTTCAGTCTAGTAGTAGAAAGGGGAAGTCAATTCCCTCTCATCGTCTGAATTAGCTAATTTAACGATAATCCATGGACACATTAAGACAAAACATGACACATATACCACATATTCAATCAGTTATTATGGGACAAGGGTCCCGAGGATATGTTATTTTTGGGGAGTCCCTGGAAATATGTTATTTTAGGAGTCCTGTGTACACACTGTCCTAGATGACAGTCTACCCCAAAATTCAATTGCCCCAAGGGACATAGGCCCGTTTAATCAGCGTCCTGCACCAAAACTCCACTGATACCCTCTCTTTGGATCATCAGCTCACTCCAAACAACTCAATCCTCCCAGGCGACTCAATCAACTCCTCCCTAACAGGATCCTGCTTATTCACTCACTCACACTTCATAAACACTCGGGCAGTAGATAGCTACTTAATGACAGGTACATGGGTAATTGGCTCTTGGCAAGAATTTACCTGTCTGTCTCTGGTAGGTCACGAGCAAGTCGACTAGAGCAGCAAGATAAAACAAAGGGGGAGACCGGAGTACTTTGGCTAGGCACCAGAATGTCCTACCGTAAGCCTGGAGTTGATCAAATTCTGTCTGCGTCCAGCCTTTGTTCATCCATCCGCTCTGTGCATTGGGACTTGCCTATGAGTCCTAAACCCAGGCCCCACATGAGGCACCACCTGATATAGATTTTATCAGTGCTTTTGTAACTATCTTACTCCTGGCCAAATCCATATATAGAACCTATATACCGAAGTATACCAAAGTAAATCAAACGGAGCCATTGTCAGTTTCAAATGCTTCAAAGTTCTGTGTGCTCTTCACTGAGAGTTATTTCAAATCCTTCAAGCTTATATCACCTTTGTAATTAACATAAGTTCCCACCCCACTACTATGCCTTTCCTGAACAGTTTGGCGGGCTTCTTTGTTCAAAGGTTCCACACGATGGGAGGGGTGAGACAGAATGAGCAACATAGCATTAGGGGGAGGGGGGGCTCCTAAATAAACATTTTACATGAAAAAACATAGATACATCTATTACACCTCTATGGTGCCAGAACAGCAAAAAAAAAAAAAAAAAGCACATGGCATACTATTTTGGAAACTACACCCCTCAAGGACATAACAAGAGGTACAGTGAGCCTTAACACCCCACAGGTGTTTGACGACTTATCGTTAAAGTTGGATGTGTAAATTTATTTATTTTTTCACTAAAATGCTGGTTTTCACCCAAATTTTACATTTTTACAAGGGGTAATAGGAGAAAATGCCCCTCAAAATGTGTAACCCTATCTCTTCTGTGTATGGAAATACCCCATGTGTGGACGTCAAGTGCACTGCGGGCACACTACAATGCTCAGAAGAGAAGAAGTCACATCTGGCTTTTGGAAAGCAAATTTAGCTGCAATGGTTTTTGGGGGGCATATCCCATTTAGAAAGCCCCAATGGTGCCAGGGCAGCAAAAAAAAAAAAAACAACACATGGCAACTATTTTGGAAACTACACCCCACAAGGAACGTAACAAGGGGTACAGTGAGCCTTAACACCCCACAGCTGTTTGATAAATGTTAATTAACCCCTTAAGGACTCCTATTTTGGCCTTAAGGACAATTTAATTTTTATGTTTTCATTTTTTCCTCCTCGCCTTCTAAAAATCATAACTCTTTTATATTTTCATCCACACACTAGTATGAGGGCTTGTTTTTTGCGTGACCAGTTGTCCTTTGTAATGACATAACTCATTATATCATAAAATGTATGGCGCAACCAAAATTTTGGAAGGTTTCGTTTTCACGCCATACAATTTACGGTAAAAATGACATGTTTTCTTTATTCTGAGGGTCAACACGATTAAAATGATACCCATTATTACATACTTTTATATTATTGTTGTGCTTTAAAAAAATCACAAACTTTTTAACCAAATTAGTACGTTTATAATCCCTTTATTTTGATGACCTCTAACTTTTTAATTTTTCCGTATAAGCGGCGGTATGAGGGCAAATATTTTGAGCCATGATCTGTACTTTTTTTTGATACCACATTTGCATATAAAAAACTTTTAATACATTTTTTATAAAAAATTTTTAATAAAATGTATTAAAAAAAGTAGCAATTTTGGACATTTTTTTTTTACGTTCACGCCGTTCACCGTACAGGATCATTAACATTTTATTTTAATAGTTCGGACATTTACGCACGCGGCAATACCAAATATGTCTACTAAATTTATTTTTTACGTTTTTGGGGGTAAAATAGGAAAAAACTGACGTTTTACTTTTTTATTGGGGGAGGGGATTTTTCACTTTTTTTTTTTACTTTTACATTTTTTTTTACACTTGAATAGTCCCCATAGGGGACTATTCATAGCAATACCATGATTGCTAATACTGATCTGTTCTATGTATAGGACATAGAACAGATCAGTTTTTTCGGTGATCTTCTGCTCTGGTCTGCTCGATCACAGACCAGAGCAGAAGACGCCGGGAGGAGGAAGGTGAGAGGACCTCCATGCGGCGTTCTGATCTGTATTGATCCCGGCACCTGAGGGGTTAATGGCGGACGCCCGCGAGATCGTGGGCGTCGGCCATTGCCGGCGGGTCCCTGGCTGCGATTAGCAGCCGGGATCAGCCACGCATGACACGGGCATCGCTCCGATACCCGCGGTTATGCACAGGACGTAAATGTACGTCCTGGTGTGTTAAGTACCACCGCACCAGGACGTACATTTACGTCCTGCGTCCTTAAGGGGTTAAATTAGGATGTGAAAAGGAAAAAAAAAAATTTTTACACTAAAATGTTGGGGTTACCCTAAATTTTTCATTTTCACAAGTGGTAATAGGAGAAAATGTCCCCGTAAATTTGTAGATAAATTTCATTGGAGTAAGGACATACATCATATCTGGATGTTAACAGCTCTGTGGGTGCACACCGGTCTTGGAAGAGCAGGAGCGCAGTCAGGGGCCTTGAGCTTTTACATAGCTGCCTATGGAGCCAGAACAGCGGGACCCCCCTCAAGGAGCGTTACATGGGGTAAATTACTAAAATGGGGCACAGTGGGACATAAAAGCATAAAACAGGTTATGTTCCCAGAATGATGACCCAGAGCATAGCCAAAACAACACATTTTTGGGAATGTGATGTGTGTGCCCGTCCCTAACCTGTTTCCTCAAATGCGCACCCCGCTCAGGTGGAGAGAGAGTGCTGCGCATTTGAGGCAACATAAAAAAGTCCCCGATGATAGTGACTCAGTGACCCATGACCCATTTAAAAAAAAAAAAAAATAGCCCCAGAGGTCTTATCAAGTTTTTTTTTTCTTTATAAAAGAGATTTTTGGGCAATTTAGTGATTTGATGTGGTTAAAATTTGGAATGTAATCTGGACTCTGTACATTGGGGTCAAACTATGAGAAATTAAAATGAAAAGGGAAAATGTAGTACTCCATGGAAGTGTGATACTCCCTGAAGCAGTTTTTAATGCGGAGGCTCGGATGATCAGGGCAAGTGTCACACTGAGTGGTGGTGTCCTTCCGTATCCCCCTTTTGTGACACACTCTGCATTTTTTCTGGGATCGTCCCTTCTTTCCAGTGTGGGGGACTTCACCTGGAAAGTGTTGGCCTGGGACGATCCTGGCACCTATAACTCCAGTTCCTTGGGAACTTCGGCCTGCTCTTTTTGCCAGTCGCCAAAGATAAGGACCTTTAGGACTTCTTCTTGGAACTAAAGGTATGTCCCTGTGTTGCCAGCGTACTGGGACAGTACAAAAAAGAGTTGTACATGGCAACCTGTACCATGTAGACCGCAACTTTTTTTGTACCATACCCGTGTTTTCCGCATGGCGTTATATGGCTTGAGGACTTGATCAGAGAGATCAACTCCCCCCATATACCGATTGTAGTCCAGAATACAATCAGGCTTGAGGACCGGTCCCACGGTACCTCGCACAGGGACAGGTGAGCTGCCGTTACCATGAATTAGGGTTAGCATAAGGACATCCCTCTTATACTTATACCTGACCAGCAACAGGTTTTCATGGGTAAGGGGACGGGACTCCCCCTTCGGCATAGGTGTCTGGATCAAATTTAGAGGGAGGCCTCTCTGGTTCTTCCAAACGGTCCCACAAGCGGATGTGGATCTGGTGGCAAGGGATGTGATGCTGGTATAAAAGTTGTCCATGTAAAGATGGTAACCCTTATCCAGCAATGGGTGCACAAGGTCCCAAACGATTTTCCCGCTAACACTCAGAGTGGGGGAACATTATGGGGGTTCAATACGTGAATCTCGTCCCTCATATACTCTAAACTTGTAAGTGTAAGGTACTCTCGCAAAGTTTGTAGAGTTTCACACCATACCGTGCCCGCTTTGAGGGAATATACTGGCAGAATTTTTACAAGGGGTAATAGGAGAAAATGCCCCCCAAAATGTGTAACCCTATCTCTTTTGTGTATGGAAATACCCCATGTGTGGACGTCAAGTGCACTGCAGGCACACTACAATGCTCAGAAGAGAAGAAGTCACATCTGGCTTTCTGAAAGCAAATTTTGCTGAAATGGTTTTTGGGGGGCATGTCCCATTTAGAAAGCCCCTATGGTGCCAGGGCAGCAAAAAAAACAACCACATGGCAACTATTTTGGAAACTACACCCCACAAGGAACGTAACAAGGGATACAATGAGCCCAAACGATTTTCCCGCTAACACCCAGAGTGGGGGAACATTCTGGGGGTTCAATACGGGAATCTCGTCCCTCATATACTCTAAACTTGTAACTGTAAGGTACTCTCGCAAAGTTTGTAGAGTTTCACGCCATACCGCGCCCGCTTCGAGGGAATATACTGGCAGAATTTGTGCTTCGTGCAACTTTTATATATAACGGTGTGTGGGTAAAAAAATTCTGTGGCCAAAAAATAAAATAAAGGGGGGGGGGGGGCAAATGCAGCGCCTTGAACCCCTAATAGGGCCCGGGTAACGCAAAAAAATCTGCGGTGGACCCTTTAGGACTTATTAGGGGTCGGGGGGGGGGGGGGGATTTTAAACTCCCACCTGTCCCTGAAGATAAAACTCACCCTGACTACAGGACCCTTCTTCAGCCCTGAGGGGCTCCGATCTCGGCAGAGGGGGGGTCCCTGGCTCCTTTTCGCAGCTCTGCCCGCTCACTGAACTCAGTGGGCTGACAGAGCTGTGAGAAGGGGACATTAACCTCTCCCCTGCCGGCTGCTATTGGTCGGACGATCTTCTGGCCAATAGCAGCACTCCTGGGGGGGGGGGGTATCTTCGGGTCATCGGGTCACAAGTGACCCGTATTACCGGAATCGCCGCAAATCTCCGGTGTGAATTCACCGGCGATCGCCGCCATGAGTGAGGGACCCCCCTGGGCAATTTGCACGGCGAGCGGCAGGGACCAAAATTCCCACGGGCGTATAAGTACACCCTTGGTCCTTAACCCCTTAAGGACTCAGGGTTTTTCCGTTTTTGCACTTTCGTTTTTTCCTCCTTACCTTTTAAAAATCATAACCCTTTCAATTTTCCACCTAAAAATCCATATTATGGCTTATTTTTTGCGTCGCCAATTCTACTTTGCAGTGACATTAGTCATTGTACCCAAAAATGCACGACGAAACGAAAAAAAAAATCATTGTGCGACAAAATCGAAAAAAAAACACCATTTTGTAACTTTTGGGGGCTTTCGTTTCTACGCAGTGCATATTTCAGTAAAAATTACACCTTATTATTATTCTGTAGGTCCATACGGTTAAAATGATACCCTACTTATATAGGTTTGATTTTGTCGCACTTCTGGAAAAAATCATAACTACATGCAGGAAAATTTATACGTTTAAAAATGTCATCTTCTGACCCCTATAACTTTTTTATTTTTCCACGTATGGGGTGGTATGAGGACTCATTTTTTCCGCCGTGATCTGAAGTTTTTATCGGTATGATTTTTGTTTTGATCGGACTTTTTGATCACTTTTTATTCATTTTTTAATGATATAAAAAGTGACCAAAATACGCTTTTTTGGACTTTGGAATTTTTTTGCGCGTACGCCATTGACCGTACGGCTTAATTAATGATATATTTTTATAGTTCGGACATTTACGCACGCGGCGATACCACATATGTTTATTTTTTATTTTTTTTACACTGTTTTATTTTTTTTATGGGAAAAGGGGGGTGATTCAAACTTTTATTAGGGAAGGGGTTAAATGACCTTTATTAACCCTTTTTTTTTACATTTTTTTTGCAGTGTTATAGGTCCCATAGGGACCTATAACACTGCACACACTGATCTCTAATGCTGATCACTGGCGTGCATTAACACGCCTGTGATCAGCATTATCGGCGCTTGACTGCTCCTGCCTGGATCTCAGGCACGGAGCAGTCATTCGTCGATCGGACACCGGGGAGGCAGGTAAGAGCCCTCCCGGTGTCCGATCAGCTGTTCGGGACGCCGCGATTTCACCGCGGCAGTCCCGAACAGCCCGACTGAGCAGCTGAGTCACTTTCACTTTCACTTTAGAAGCGGCGGTCAGCTTTGACCGCCGCTTCTAAAGGGTTAATACCGCACATCGCCGCGATCGGCGATGTGTGGTATTAGCCGCGGGTCCCGGCCGTTGATTAGCGCCGGGACCGACGCGATATGATGCGGGATCGCGGCGCGATCCCGCTTCATATCGCGGGAGCCGGCGCAGGACGTAAATATACGTCCTGCGTCGTTAAGGGGTTAAAGCGTGCCTGTCATAGTGCAAAAAAAAATATAAGAAAAAAAGTGATATGTTACTCAGGACCCAATCCTGATCATGTGCATATAATTTGTATGTGTCTCGGACCTATATATCCAGAGATATAAGCAATTATCTGCTGGTGAGTTACTTTTTCATTGTGCAGGCTGGAGGGGGCGTGCCAGTCTGTCTACCTCACAGGAGCAAGCCTGTGCAGTCAGCCAATCAGTACTCTTTACTCTGTAACCCTTTCCTCTCTGGTTTTATGCTGTGTCATGTGTCAGAGGAAGATACTTGGAGCTTGCCTGCAGTAATCAGAAGACATTACTGTGAATTCATAACAGGATAAAATGTATAAATATAAGAATAGATCTTTATAAAATTAGTGCAAGGATTTTTTAGAAAAAAGTACAGCATTTTTATGAATACATGTTCTATCTGTTTTATCTTCTAGTAAAGCTGGATGCTAATCAGCATAGCTGTCACTATGTGTGTCATTCATCTTTCACAGACTCCTGAATGTCTGATCAACTTCTTTGTCATTCAGGAGTCCGAGAAAGCTTTTACTATTTCAGCATGCTGGGAGTTGTGGTTTAATAACAACTGAAGCTGCAGTGTTTATAAATAACTGTTAGAGCAGTGTTGCCTCCAGCTGTTTTAAAACTACAGCTCCCAGCATGTCCACACATCCTTTATCTGTAGTTTTGCATACACAATAGAAATCTCCTATACTGGATACCGATATGCTTTACGGCCGGTATCCAGTATGCTGTAAAATCTAGACTAGTCTGTCTGGCTAAAAGACAGGCGACCCCTAGTGGTGGCTATTTTGAGCTTGAATTTCAGGTGAAATTTTTTTTTTTTTTAACAAGTGTATATTGTGAAATGTCATATTATAATGAGTCCTGCAATACATGAAAAGTTTTTAACAATGACAGTGCCTCTTTAAGTACCAGGGAGCGAAGGCGTACCCGTACGCCCTTGGTGCCTAAGTGGTTAATGGGGTACTCCACCCCTAAATATCTCATCCCCTACCCAAAGGATAGGGCATAAGATGTCTGATCTCGGGGGTCTGGCTGCTGGGAGCCCTGCGGTCTCCAGCGCCGGCACGAACTTTGCTCCGTGGCGGATGACTGGCGACCCCACTATTCATGTCTATGGGAGAAGGCGTGACGGCTGTGTACTAGCTCCAAGCTTCCAGAATGCCGCAGTGCCAGCCAAGAGATCGCATGGGTCCCAGCTGCCAGGCCCCCCGCAATCAGACATCTTATCCCCTATATAGGGGATAAAATGTTTAGGGGTGGAGTACCCTTTTAAAGGGTTAAAGGGGTACTTTTTTCTTTTAAATCAACTGGTGGCAGAACGTTAAACATATTGGTAAATTACTTTTATTAAAAAAATCTTAATCCTTCCTGTACTTATTAGCTGCTGAATACTACAGAGGAAATTCTTTTGTTTTTGGAATGCTCTCTGATGACATCACGAGCACAGTTCTCTCTGCTGAGGTCATTATAATAATAATAACACTTTATATATTGTTGTCCTTAGTGGGATTTGAACCCGAGTCCCCAGCACTGCAAGGCAGCAGTGCTAACCACTGAGCCACCATGCTGCCCTTAGCATACATCTGCTATGCATGGTTGCTAAAAATGGACAGAGATGTCAGCAGAGAGCACTGTGCTCGTGATGTCATCAGTGTTCCAAAAAGAAAGGAATTTCCTCTGTAGCATTCAGCAGCTAATAAGTACTGGAAGGATTAAGATTTTTTAATAGAAGTAATTTACAAATATGTTTTTAACTTTCTGCCACCAGTTGATTTAAAAGAAAAAAGGTTTTCACCGGATTACCCCTTTAAGGGAACAAAATTACATTTAGATGGGGTAGATTTTTTTTTTAGGAATCACAAGAATATTCATAAGTACATATACGCGTGCGGTTTACAGAGAACCGTTCAGACGTAGTAGATGTTCGCACTGCAGAAATGATTACAGTGGTCCCTCAACATACGATGGTAATCCGTTCCAAACGGACCATCGTATGTTGAGGGATCCGTACAATGTAAAGTATAGGACAGTGGTCTACAACCTGCGGACCTGCAGATGGTGCAAAACTACAACACCCAGCATGCCCGGACAGCCGTTGGCTGTCCGGGCATGCTGGGTGTTGTAGTTTTGCAACATCTGGAGGTCCGCAGGTTGAAGACCACTGGTATAGGAAGTTGTACTCACCTGTCCCTGCCGCTCCTGACCGTCACCGCTGCCCGGGATGTCGCCGTCCATCGATGTTGCCACATCCCCGAGGTGCCCCCGACGTTCCGGCAAGGCCTCTGCTTCCCCGGCATCCGCGCTCTCCGTCGCCGCCATCACGTTGTTACGCACGCCGCTCCTATTGGATGACGGGACGACGTGCGCAGCGACGTGATGACGATGGAGAGCGCCGACGATGCAGGGGATCCCGAAGAGGACGCGCCGGAGCCCCGAGGACAGGTAAGAGACATCAGCGGAGCTCACGGGGCACCGTAAACGGCTATCCGGTGGTAGCTGAAGCAGTCAGCGCTGCCGGATAGCCGCTTATGCGATGACCCAGACATAAAAAAGTATCGTATGTTGATGCTGCCTTCAACATGCGATGGCCTCTGAGAGGTCATTGTATGCTGAAATTATCGTATGTCGGGGCCATCGTAGGTCGAAGGGTCACTGTACATTTTTCCACACAGGACTGCGGGGAAGTGAATGGAAACTCTTCATACACCTTCTTTCTCACCCGTGTCTTTTCTAGTTACGTTTTATTCTTGGCGTTGGCACGCCCTGCCACAGTACATACTGTAAACCACTGTGTTGGAGAAGACATTTTCTGAGAGGAATAAAGGCGCCATTCCAAGCGGCCTCAAAATACCCGCTAACCGGCGTCAGCCGGTCGTGACGTCACTGCCCCGCCTATCTTCCTCCATGCATAGGAATGTGGGTGTGTCTAATCAGAAGGGGGCGCGGCGTCCCGTCACGGCAGTGCGGGTATGTGGTGGTGACGTTGCGTGTGCGGTACCGCCGGTCCCCTTCCTTGTCACGCTGTATGATTCACACTGGTGCGGAAGCAGAGGACACGCTGTGGACTCTGTCCTGTCATGTGACGCTGGTTGTCATCTCTATGAGCGCTCCTCTCCGGGGACGGGGTGAGTAGTATGGTTCCGTGCGAGTCCTGTCACTTGCAGTGGGTGGTGTAACGCGGGCTACGGGATCACTTCCTGCATATAGACCTATTCATGTCCTAGGCAGGAAACGTATGTATTGTGTGTACAGGGTCTGGCTGTGACATGATGACAACCTCTGGCTGGAGGTGCAGTGCCACGAATGTCACGTTATACGGCGCTGCCCACAGGATACATTGAGTAATGGCTGTGACGTGTTCATTGGCTGCAACTTGAAAAGTTATGGAAAACTGGGAAAACTTTCCTGAGAATTTGCAGGGATGTCCTGTACAGCAGTGTTTCCAGTGTGTTTCCAGCCTTTGGCTGCGCGGGCATGCTGGGAGTTGTAGTTTTCCAACAGCTGGAGACACACACTTTGGAAAGCACTGCTGTCAATCTATATACGCTCCATCCTGTGTATATATATCCATCCTCCTCCAGTCTATATACTTTCCAACCAGCTGTATTCTCCATCCTGTACCCCCCCCCCCCGCAGCTGTATTCTCCATCCTGTCCCCCCCCCGCAGCTGTGTTCTCCATCCTGTCCCCCCCCCGCAGCTGTATTCTCCATCCTGTCCCCCCCCCCCCCGCAGCTGTATTCTCCATCCTGTCCCCCCCCCCCGCAGCTGTATTCTCCATCCTGTACCCCCCCCCCGCAGCTGTATTCTCCATCCTGTACCCCCCCCCCCCCGCAGCTGTATTCTCCATCCTGTACCCCCCCCCCCCCCCCCGCAGCTGTATTCTCCATCCTGTCCCCCCCCCCCCGCAGCTGTATTCTCCATCCTGTCCCCCCCCGCAGCTGTATTCTCCATCCTGTCCCCCCCCCCCCCGCAGCTGTATTCTCCATCCTGTCCCCCCCCCCCGCAGCTGTATTCTCCATCCTGTCCCCCCCCCCGCATCTGTATTCTCCATCCTGTCCCCCCCCCCCCGCATCTGTATTCTCCATCCTGTCCCCCCCCCCCGCAGCTTTATTCTCCATCCTGTGTCCCCCCCCCGCAGCTGTATTCTCCGTCCTGTCCCCCCCGCAGCTGTATTCTCCATCCTGTGCCCCCCCCCCGCAGCTGTGTTCTCCAACCTGTGCCCCCCCACAGCTGTATTCTCCAACCTGTGCCCCCCACAGCTGTATTCTCCATCCTGTCCCCCCCTCCCGCAGCTGTATTCTCCAACCTGTGCCCCCCCCAGCTGTATTCTCCATCCTGTGCCCCCCACAGCTGTATTCTCCATCCTATGTCCCCCACATCTGTATTCTCCAACCTGTGCCCCCCCCCCACAGCGGTATTCTCCAACCTGTGCCCCCCCCCACAGCGGTATTCTCCAACCTGTGCCCCCCCCCCCACAGCGGTGTTCTCTAACCTGTGCCCCCCCCCCCACAGCTGTGTTCTCCAACCTGTGCCCCCCTCACAGCGGTGTTCTCCAACCTGTGCCCCCCCCCACAGCGGTGTTCTCCAACCTGTGCCCCCCCCCCCCACAGCGGTGTTCTCCAACCTGTGCCCCCCCCCCCCACAGCGGTGTTCTCCAACCTGTGCCCCCCCCACAGCGGTGTTCTCCAACCTGTGCCCCCCCCACAGCGGTGTTCTCCAACCTGTGCCCCCCCCCACAGCGGTGTTCTCCAACCTGTGCCCCCCCCCCCCCACAGCGGTATTCTCCAACCTGTGCCCCCCCCCCACAGCTGTATTCTCCAACCTGTGCCCCCCCACAGCTGTATTCTCCAACCTGTGCCCCCCCCCCACAGCTGTATTCTCCAACCTGTGCCCCCCCACCACAGCTGTATTCTCCAACCTGTGCCCCCCCACAGCTGTATTCTCCAACCTGTGCCCCCCCACCACAGCTGTATTCTCCAACCTGTGCCCCCCCACCACAGCTGTATTCTCCAACCTGTGCCCCCCCCCCACAGCTGTATTCTCCAACCTGTGCCCCCCCCACAGCTGTATTCTCCAACCTGTGCCCCCCCCACAGCTGTATTCTCCAACCTGTGCCCCCCCCACAGCTGTATTCTCCAACCTGTGTCCCCCCCACAGCTGTATTCTCCAACCTGTGTCCCCCCCACAGCTGTATTCTCCAACCTGTGCCCCCCCACAGCTGTATTCTCCAACCTGTGCCCCCCCAACTGTATTCGCCAACCTGTGCTGCCTCCAGCTGTATACTCCAACCTGTGCCCCCCAACATAAACCCCCCGATAATAGTGCAACACTGATAAAAAGCAAAACAAATGTACTTTCCTCTGCTGTTATCCATGTTCCATGCTAGGCCTTTAGCCTCTTATGGCCGGTCCCATTTTTTTGTGCCGTTTCTTTTGATATTATAGCTGTCTATGGGGCTATTAAAGGGATACTCCGGTGAAAACCTTTTTTCTTTTAAATCAACTGGTGGCAGAAAGTTAAACATATTTGTAAATTACTTCTATTAAAAAATCTTAATCCTTCCACTACTTATTAGCTGCTGAATGCTACAGAGGAAATTCCTTTCTTTTTGGAACACTGATGACATCATGAGCACAGTGCTCTCTGCTGACATCTCTGTCCATTTTAGCAACCATGCATAGCAGATGTATGCTAAGGGCAGCATGGTGGCTCAGTGGTTAGCACTGCTGCTTTGCAGTGCTGGGGCCTTGGGTTCAAATCCCACTAAGGACAACAATAAATAAAGAGTTATTATTATTATGATAACGTCAGCAGAGAGAACTGTGCTTGTGATGTCATCAGTGAGCATTCCAAAAAGAAAAGAATTTCCTCTGTAGTTTTAAGCAGCTAATAAGTATAGGAAGGATTAAGATTTTTTAATAGAAGTAATTTACAAATATGTTTAACTTTCTGTCACCAGTTGATTTAAAAGAAAAAAGGTTTTCACCAGAGTACCCCTTTAAGACATCTGAACAGGTACCCATAACTGTCGGCAGAACATTCTCAGTGGATAGGAGGAATAAGCAATTTCCAAACTCTTTTGGGGGGCCTATCTCTCCAAGAACATATAATTCCACCAGTGGAAATCCTTCCTGTCCAGGCATTCTTATTCCCAACATCACTTTATTTAGTAGCCTGCCATACACATTAGACCGTCAGCCAGTCTTGCTGCGGGAGTCCATACATATTTGTATCTTGCTTAAAGGAAATATATCGGGGGGGGGGGGGGGGGGACTTATCACCCTATCCAGAGGATAGGGGATAAGTTTCAGATTATGGAGGATCCGACCACATGGGTCCCCGGCTCTCCCTGGTAGCGGAATGTTATGACCCCCACATGAAGCAGGGCCGCCACGCCCTGTCCATATATCTCTGTTGGCGAGCCGTTCGGCTAGCTCTGGCAATCCCATAGAAATATATGAAGGGGGTGTGGTGGCCCCTGGTTCACGTGGGGGTCGTGACTTGCCACTCACAGGGAGGGCCGGTGCCCCATGCAAGAGATTGTGGGGGTCCCATCGCTCTGACCCTCTGCAATCTAAAACTTATCCCCTATCCTTTGGATAGGAAATAAGCTTTTACCCTCGATACTTCTCCTTTAACTAAATATTGTTCAAGGTCCCAGCCACCACAGGTGCCCAGGTGTTTTTTGAGGCCTGGTTCACACTACGGAATTTTGGAAATTCCAGAGCAGCAGAGTCCCATTTCTGGCAATGGGATTCCACTGCACAGTGAACACTACGGAATTCCACTGCTGAAATTCTGCCACTAAAGGAATGGGCTTGTCCATTCCTTGGGCGGAATATGCTCCACAGACATTGCTGTCAATGGGGACGGCAATGTCCATGCTGCCACACTCAGAATCTCGGATTTTGTACGGCCGAAAGTGTGAACCCGGCTTTATGTGTCCAGAGCTCTCTGTATTAAGAAGTCTACCAGCCCCTGTTCTCAACTGTGACTGATATCTGGAGCTCGATTGACCACTCAAGCTATCCGTCATAGCGGAGAGCAGCGTCTGGAAACACTTTCAATACAGAGAGCTCTAGGCACCTAATAATACCAGTCCCCTGGGCACTTGCGGCAACCGGGCCCTTCAGCCAAGTTTGTGATATGTCACCACTGTCCCCCTGTATTAGCACCAAAATCCTGTCCCCTCTATAGTGCATGTAGCCTGGCTATTTACACCATACAGTACTTTAACCACACAGATCTGTTACTGCCATTTGATCAGGTGGGTGGTTTTATGCTACTAAATTAGCATTATGCTAATGAGTTGTTCAGATAGGTACACCCTTAAAAATGCAATTTATGCCATGTTTTTGCTATCTCTGCTAGGCCTTTTGTGCTATTTACAGTTATCACTGCTGACTTGTAATTGGACTTTGGTTAAGAAATACCACAATCTATTATAATCCAGCCTCTGGAATTCTTATTGCAACTACAGACTGACTGTACTGATAAAGTTACCGCACTCAGGAGAGCCCTTTTACCTCTTTATGATGAGAGCCCTTAACCCCAATTGCGGGGGGCAATCCACCCCACTAGACCACCAGGGATGGTTAAAGGGTCCCCTTAGACCCCACTGTTAGCTTTAAAGGGTTCGATCTAAAGGGTTAATAGCTGGCAGCGGTGATCGTCGCATGCCAGCTATTAGCGGCAGCCCTCAGCTTCTGAAATCAGCTGGGGGCCGCCGGGTATGGAGCGGTCTCGATTCAGGAGCCCACTCCTTACACCCTGAGCGCTGGCGTAGTAAAATCAAAGGGGTAGTCGGTCCGGCCCTATTTTCCCAAAGCAGGGCTAAATGCATGAAAATTCAACTACCCGGTGCCCAAAACTGCATGTCACGGGCATTGGGCGATAGCATTTCCACATCCCTGCATCAGTTGCGTTGAGATCCAAGCTTCCCCTATGCCAGATATGTGTGATCCCAGCCATGGACTTGTGAGATGCATGTTTGGGAGAGAAGGGGTTAATCAATATCTATGTCCCTCAAAAATTGGGCCATTGCCAAATATAACTTATCCTCTTCATAAAGGCTCTTGAAAGGCTAAGTCAACAGAATATTAAATGGCTCTAGGATTTATTTTTTATGGCTTTAAAACATTAATGGTGTTGTCCTGTGAAAAACATTATTTAACCGATATGCCAGGACTGCAGAATAAAACTTAAAAACTTCTACTCCCCTCACTCACAGCTTCCGGTATTGGTGTTAAAGGAGTACTCTGGTGGAAAACATTGTTTTTTAATGTAATGGTGCCAGAAAGTTAAACAGATTTGTAAATTACTTCTGTTAAAAAAATCTTTATCCTTCAAGTACTTTTTAGCAGCTGTGTGCTACAGAGAAAATGATGTTCTTTTTTTAATTTCTTTTTTTGTGTTGTCCACAGTGCTCTCTGCTGACACCTGATATCCGTATTAGGAACTGTTCAGAGCAGGAGAAAATCCCCATAGCAAACCTATGCGGCTCTGGAAAGTTCCAGATACAGGCATCAGGTGTCAGCAGAGAGCACTGTGGACAAGACAGAAAAGAAATTAAAAAAATAACACAATTTTCTCTGTAGCATACAGCTGCTAAAAAGTACAGGAAGAGTAATGTTTTTGTTTTTATTAAAAACAAAACTGTTTAACTTTCTGGCACCTGTTGACTTATGAAGACCTATAAAAAAAGGTTTTCCACCGGAGTACCCCTTTAAAGGGGTATTCCAGGCCAAAACTTTTTTTATATATATCAACTGGCTCCGGAAAGTTAAACAGATTTGTAAATTACTTCTATTAAAAAATCTTAATCCTTCCAATAGTTATTAGCTTCTGAAGTTGAGTTGTTTTCTGTCTAACTGCTCTCTTATGACTCACGTCCCGGGAGCTGTGCAGTTCCTATGGGGATATTCTCCCATCATGCACAGCTCCCGGGACGTGACATCATCATTCAGCAGTTAGACAGAAAACTTCAGAAGCTAATAACTATTGGAAGGATTAAGATTTTTTAATAGAAGTAATTTACAAATCTGTTTAACTTTCCGGAGCCAGTTGTTATATATATAAAAAAAAAGGTTTTGCCTGGAATACCCCTTTAAGTCTCAGCATTTCAAGGAGCTGGAGATGCCATGTCACATCCCCAATTAGCCAAGTCAGTGAGTGGTGATGTGTCGCACTGTTGAAGTACTGCAGTGGCTGAGACTGGAGGCTGGGAGTGAGGTGAGTAGAAGCTTTTTATTTATTATTATTTTTTTTTTTTTTAAAGCTTCATTATGCGGTCTGGGCACATAGGTTAAATAGAATTTTTCATGGGGCAACCCCTTTAACTGTGTCAGTGAACTAAACCAAAAACTAAACTATAAAAAAACAAAAAAAAGTCAAGTGATAAATTATACAAACCTCTAATTGTGCCAATAACAAGCCATCATACAGCTACAACAGTAGAGAGAAAAAAGTTATGGCTCTTGGAATGCATCAGTGAAAAAAAAAAAGTCACGATCCTAAAGTTCCAACATGTACAGCTACCTTTTAAGGATTAAACCTTAGGCTGCATTCACATCACGATTTCTCCATCCAACCTGAGTACACGATTTTTATAACTTAAAATCGTATGAAATCGTATATAAAGTCTGATCCATTGACCTCCATAAAAAAATCGGATCCATTACACACATCCGATTTGATCCGCATCTGATTTCACACTATTTTTGTTCGGGTCTGAAATCGGGGTTGACCACGATTTCAGACCTGAACAAAAATCGTGTGAAATCGGATGCGGATGCGGATCAAATCGGATGTGTGCAATGGATCCGATTTTTTTAATGGAGGTCAATGGATCCGACTTTATATACGATTTCATACGATTTTAAGGTTTAAAAATCGTGTACTCAGGTTGGATGGAGAAATTGGAGAAATCGTGATGTGAATGCAGCCTTATTAGCGCAAAGTATTCTTAAAAAAAACAAAAAAACAAGCAATACGTATTTACATGTATGTACTGTTGAAAAAAAAGACAAATGTCCCCTAAATTCAACCAAGGGACTAATTGAGAGGGTTATGGGTGATTTTAGAATTTAGAATGTTTCACCTCTGTTGATCCAGAGTAAGCTATGACACCTACAAGGTATAAGCCATTGTTCCCCAAATAGGAATTTCCCACCTGGTACCGAGTAGCAGTCTGACTGGATCAATATTCAAAACAAGAATTCTGTATGTTTGTATAAGTACACTTTTATTTATTTTAGTAGGTCTTTTTGCCCTGGGGTTGGGGAGGCAGCTTATTACCGTATTTTTCGCCTTATAAGACGCGCTTTTTCTTCCCCAAATCTGGGGGGGGGGAAGTTGGTGCGTCTTATACGGCGAATACCTGCGGCCATCAACGGCCGGGACCCGCGGCTAATACAGGACATCACCGATCGCGGTGATGCCCTGTATTAACCCTTCACACACGGCGATCAAAGCTGACCGCCGCGTCTGAAGGGAAAGTGGCACTAACCCGGCTGCTCAGTTGGGCTGTTTGGGACCGCCACGGTGAAATCGCGGCGTCCCGAACAGCTTACAGGACATCGGGAGGGACCTTACCTGCCTCCTCGGTGTCTGCTCCGTGCCGGGATCCCCTGCATGGCCGGCGCTCTCCTTCGACGTCATCACGTCATCCAATAGGAGCGGCGTGCGTAGCGACGTGATGACGGTGACGGAGAGTGTGGATCCCGGGGAAGAAGATGTCCGAAGCATCGGGGACGCGGCGACAGCGATGGAGCGACATCCAGGGCAGCGGTGACGGGTCCGGAGCGGCGGGGACACGTGAGTATTACCTCCTATACCAGTGGTCTTCAACCTGCGGACCTCCAGATGTTGCAAAACTACAACTCCCAGCATGCCCGGACAGCCGTTGGCTGTCCGGGCATGCTGGGAGTTGTAGTTTTGCAACATCTGGAGGTCCGCAGGTTGAAGATCACTGTTGGGTTCAGAATCTTTTTTTTTTTTTGCTAGATTTTGGACCTTTAAAATAGGGTGCGTCTTATAGGGCGAAAAATAGGGTATTTATGTGGGAGGAATCAGTAAACCAGTGAATCTATTAAAGTTGCTGAAAAAATAAATATATAAGGGAAGAAATACTAAAGACCGACTTGTGTAGTTTGAATAGAAATGTGACAGAATTCTGAGGAATCCAGGTGTTAATCTAAAAGACATTGTATGTGTCCTGGAGGTAAAAGTAACTCTCTCTCTGCACTGTAATAACCTGTTCATGTTTGTCAGGTTCCACAACTCGCCCAGCAATCAGCCAATCCTGTCCTCAGTCTAGCAGAAGTGAAAGCACTTTTCACGTCCTGGATTATAATCCCTATTTTATCTGTCACTTCGATGGAACTGTGTAACCGAAAAAGACTTTCCTCAAGGGCTCAAAATAGAATAATATAATATAGATAGGGTAGGGGGTTTATTATTCACTAAAAGAGCAACTAAAACAACAACCTACAGGTGTGGAAGACCACACAACAAAATGGTGAATATACCCCAGTTGGAAGTAATTTATGATATGTATAAAAATGATTTTATGATATGTATAAAAATGATTTTATTGAAATATACAACTCCCAGCATGCATGTACAGCCATTGACTGTCTGGGCATGCTGGGAGTTATAGTTTTTCAACAGCTGGAGGCACACTGATAGGGAAACATTGATGTATGGGGTGTATAGTGTGTCTGTGTATTGTATGTGATGTGTGACATCGCATACAGTACTGTACAGTTCTTTAAATACCTTCAGGGGGGACAGAATGTCCTCCATTATTGCTGCTATCTGCCTGTTGGTTGTTATTGCTTATTGTTAGCACCATACTGGGTGACCCAGGTAATATCCTTTTTTTGGGTTGCATGTTCAGGTCCTTGCCCACTTCACTTGCACGGTAATTTTTGCACTTGTTGTAACTCACTTGAGTGTTGTGCTTTACTTATTTTTTTCTGCCTTGGTTATTAATTAATAATTTTATCATATATATTTGTTTGTCCTCACTGGCCGTTGCGTGGTATTTAATTCCACAAGTATTGCACATTTTGTTTGCGCATATCCTGCACGACGCCCTCCCCCCCCTTTTTCCCTTACCTTATGCATGCAACCCCTGTAGATATTAATTTATTTATAACCATTAATTGCACCTCACTATTAGCACCGTGACTTCCCAAGAAACTTTTTTATCTCTTCACCTATTCTATTGGCATACAGGTTTTCTCACCCCAGTATCCACCCTATATTTTATTCTTTTATATATATATGTATATATATATAATATATATATATATATATATATATATATATATATATATATATATTCTTTATTTTTATACTACCCTTTATGAATTGATTCTGTGATTTCAGATATCCATATATGTATTTTTTAAACTATATATTTCAATAAAATCATTTTTATACATGATCATACTTGTCATAAGTTACTTCCAACTGTGGTATATTCACCATTTTGTTGTGTGGTCTTCCACACCTGTAGGTTGTTGTTCGATGGAACTGTGTAGCAATACCACACATAAACTGTGGACACGAGTGGCGCTGCTATGTTTTTTTTAAAGGGTACCTCTCATCAAAAAAAACTTTTGATATATTATAGATTAATGTATGCAGAATAACTTTACAATTGCATGTTATTAAAAAATATGCTTCTTTCTATTTAATTTTCCACTTTGAAGAAATGACCACTAGGGGTCTCCCTACCAGTCCTGGCAGCAAGCATTTCAGACTCATGCTGGAGTCCTAAACACTACGAGCTGCCAGTCTGCTTTGTTTGCAAAGGAGAACACTCAGAGCTGCCAGCCTGCTTTGTTCACAGCCTGTTTGGCTGTGAACAAAGCAGGCTGGCAGCTCTGAGTGTTTAGGACTCCAGCATGAGTCAGAAATGCTTGCTGACAGGACTGATCGGGAAAAATACAATAGAAAGAAGCATATTTTTCATTAACATGCTATTGGAAAGTTATTCAACATTCATTAATCTAAAATATATCAAAAGTTTTTTTGATGAGAGGTACCCTTTAATAATTCATAACTTCTTTGATCTGGTATATGCAGGAATCTGGAATAAAACTCAGATAGTTGAGAATTTATCATCCGTGCTGCCAAAATGAGGTGAAACATCCGGGCCAAAATGAGATGAAACATCCGGGCCAAAATGAGATGAAACATCCGGGCCAAAATGAGGTGAAACATCCGGACCAAAATGGAGATGCAATGTAACAAAAATATATTTTATTAAAATTATTAACATGCGACACATTTTCATAGTGAAAGCCGGGACCCGCCTCTAATAGCGCGCAGCACTGATCGCGGTGCCGCGCGCTATTAACCCTTTAGCCGCGCGCTCAAAGCTGAGCCACGCGGCTAAAAGTGAAAGTAAAAAGTGCCGGTTAGCTCAGGGAGCTGTTCGGGATCGCCGCGGTATAATCGCGGCATCCCGAACAGCTGTCGCACAGGAGGAGGTCTCTTACCTTCCTTCCTGCAGTCCGATCGCCGATAGAATGCTTCAAGCCTGAGATCCAGGCTTGAGCATTCAATCGCTGAAAACACTGATTGATCCATTCCTATGGAGATGAATCAATCAGTGTTAAAGATCAGTTAATGCAATGTTATAGCCCCCCCTATAGGAGCTATAATATTGCATTAAAAAAGTGTAAAAAAAAATCATTAACCCTTTCAATTATCCCTTCCCCTAATAAAAGTTTGAATCACCCGGCATTTCCAAGAATAAAAAAAACACAGTGTAAATAAAAATAAACATATGTGGTATCGCCACGTGCGGAAATGTCCGAATTATAAAAATATACCGCTTTTTAAACCGCACGTTTAATGGCGTACGCGCAAAAAAATTCCAAAGTCCAAAATAGCGCATTTTTGATCACTTTTTATACCACAAAAAAGTGAATAAAAAGTGATCAAAAATGTGATCAGAACAAAAATGGTACCGATAAAAACTTCAGATAACGGCGCAAAAAATGAGCTCTCATAGCGCCCTGAACACAGAAAATAAAAAAAAGTTATAGGGGTCAGAAGATGACAATTTTAAACGTATACATTTTCCTGCATGTATTCATGATTTTTTTCTGAAGTGATACAAAATCAAACCTATATAAGTAGGGTATCATTTTAACCGTATGGACCTACAGAATAAAGATATGGTATCATTTTTCCCGAAAAATGTACTGCGTAAAAACGGAAGCCCCCCAAATCTTACAAAATAGTGTTTTTTCATCAATTTTGTCGCACATTGATTTTTTTTCCCGTTTCACCGTAGATATTTGGGTAAAATGACTAATGTCATTACAAAGTAGAATTAGTGACGCAAAAAATAAGCCATCATATAGAATTTTAGGTGAAAATTTTAAAGAGTTATGATTTTTTAAAGTTAAGGAGGAAAAATTGAAAATGGAAAAAGCCCGGGTCCATAAGGGGTTAAAGGAGTACTCCGGTGGAAAATGTTTATTTATTTATTTTTTTAATTAACTGGTGCCAGAAAGTTAAACAGATTTGTAAATTACTTGTATTAAAAAAAATTTTTATGCTTCCAGTACTTATTAGCTGCTGGATGCTACAGAAGAAATTCTTTTCTTTTTGGAACACAGAGCTTTCTGCTGACATCACGAGCACAGTGCTCTCTGTTGACATCTCTGTCCATTTTAAGAACTGTCCAGAGTAGAAGAAAATCCCCATAGCAAACATATGCTGCTCTTGGGCAGTTCGTAAAATGGACAGAAAAATTAGCAGAGAGCACTGTGCTTGTGATGTCAGCAGAGAGCTCTGTGTTCCAAAAAGAAAATAAATTCCTCTCTAGTATTCAGCAGCTAATAAGTACTGGAAGGATTAAGATTTTTTAATAGAAGTAATTTACAGATCTGTTAAACTTTCTGGCACCAGTTGATCTAAAAGAAAAAAAAAAAAAACGGAGTACCCCTTTAACCCCTTACCCCCTTAAGGACCAGGCAGGCCATTTTACACCTTAAGGACCAGAGCGTTTTTTTGCAAATCTGACCACTGTCACTTTAAACATGAATAACTCTGGAATGCTTTTAGTTATCATTCTGATTCCGAGATTGTTTTTTCGTGACATACTCTACTTTTACTTAGTGGTAACATTTTATGGTAACTTGCATCCTTTCTTGGTGGAAAAATCCCCAAATTTGATGAAAAAAATGAAAATTTTGCATTTTTCTAACTTTGAAGCTCTCTGCTTGTAAGGAAAATGGATAGTCAAAATAAAATGTTTTTGGGTTCACATATACAATATGTCTACTTTATGTTTGCATCATAAAATTTATGAGTTTTTACTTTTGGAAGACACCAGAGGGCTTCAAAGTTCAGCAGCAATTTTGAAACTTACACAAAATTTTCAAACTCACTATTTTTCAGGGACCAGTTCAGTTTTGAAGTGGATTTGAAGGATCTTCATATTAGAAATACCCCATAAAAGACCCCATTATAAAAACTACACCCACCAAAGTATTCAAAATGACATTCAGTAAGTGTATTAACCCTTTAGGTGTTTCACAGGAATAGCAGAAAAGTGAAGGAGAAAATTCTAAATCTTCATTTTTTACACTCGCATGTTCTTGTAGACCCAATTTTTGAATTTTTACAAGGAGTAAAAGGAGAAAATGTATACTTATATTTGTAGCCCAATTTCTCTCGAGTAAGGACATAACTCATATGTCCATGTAAAGTGTTCGGCGGGCTCAGAAGGGAAGGAGCGACAAATGGTTTTTGGGGGGGCATGTCACCTTTAGGAAGCCCCTATGGTGCCAGGACAGCAAAAAAAAAAAAAAACACATGGCATACCATTTTGGAAACTAGACCCCTCGGGGAATGTAACAAGGGGTAATGTGAACCTTAATTGGTTTCCCAAAATTTTTACATTTTTAAAAAGGGTAATAGCAGAAAATACCCCCCCAAAATTTGAAGCCCAATTTCTCCCGAAAACGCCCTATATGGGGGTGAAAAGTGCTCTGCTGGCGCACTACAGGTCTCAGAAGAGAAGGAGTCACATTTGGCTTTTTGAAAGCAAATTGTGCTCTGGGGGCATGTCGCATTTAGGAAACCCTTATGGTGTAAGAACAGCAAAAAAAAAAAAAAAACACATGGCATACTATTTTGGAATTTTTTTTTTTACCTAAAATGCTTGTTTTCCCAAAAATTTAACATTTTTAAAAAAGGGTAAAAGCAGAAAATACCCCCCAAAATTTGTAACACAATTTCTCCCGAGTATGGCGATACCCCATATGTGACCCTAAACTGTTGCCTTGAAATATGACAGGGCTCCAAAGTGAGAGAGGTATTCTACACCAGTGATTTCCAAACAGGGTGCCTCCAGCTGTTGTAAAACTCCCAGCATGCCTAGACAGTCAGTGGCTGTCTGGTAATACTGGGAGTAGTTGTTTTGCAACAGCTGGAGGCTGCGTTTTGGAAACAGTGGCGTACCAGACGTTTTCATTTTTATTGGGGAGGAGAGGGGGGCTGTATAGGAGTATGTGTATATGTAGTGTTTTTTACTTTTTATTTTATTTTGTGTTAGTGTAGTGTAGTGTTTTTAGGGTACAGTCGCACGGGCAGGGGTTCACAGTAGTTTCTCGCTGGCAGTTTGAGCTGCAGAAAATTTGCTCAAACTTGCAGCCGTATACTTACTGTAAACCTCCGCCCATGTGAGTACGGTGCATGCTGGGAGTTGTAGTTTGCAACAGCTGTAGGCACACCGGTCGTGAAACACTGAGTTAGGTGAAAAAAATATCTGATTTTCACAACTAGTGTGCCTTCAGCTGTTGCAAAACTACAACTCTCAGCAGTCACCGATAGCCAACGGGCTTGCTGGGAGTTGTCGTTATGCAACCAGCAGATGCACCACTACAACTCCCAGCATACAACATCTGAAGGTACACTTTTCCATAGAAAAAATGTGCCTCCAGCTGTTGCAAAACTATAAGTCCCAGCATGCCTATAAGGGAATGCTGAGAGTTGTGGTGGTCTGCCTCCTGCTGTTACATAACTACAGCTCCCAGCATGCCCTTTTTGCAACAGCAAAAGCAGAAGGCTCTCACTCACCTCCTACTGCTACAAGCCGCCGCTTCAGGTCAGTCCCTCGCCGCCGCCGCTCATGGGTTCCCGATCCCAACAGGGACGCCGTGGATCGGGGTCCCCAGCTGCCGGGGTCCACTTCCCGCTCACGTCCTCCGGAAGAGGGGCGGAGCAGGTTGCGGGAGTGACACCTGCAGCAGGTGCCCTGATTGGTCGGCCGGTAAATCGGCCGACGAATCAGGGCGATCGTGAGGTGGCACCAGTGCCACCTCACCCCTGCTGGCTATGTCTGTTCGGGGCCGTCAGAGACCCGATTGACCCGGAATCCGCCGCAGATCGCTGGGCTGAATTGTCCAGCGATCTGCGGCCATCGCCGACATGGGGGGTCAACATGACCCCCCTGGGCGATATGCCGCGATGCCTGCTGAACAATTTTAGCAGGCATCCGGCTCCGGTCCCCAACCGGCTAGCGGTGGGGACTGGATTTCCCACGGGCGTATGGATACGCCCTGCGTCCTTAAGGACTCAGGATGCAGGGCGTATTAATAAAAAAAAAAAATATATATATATATATATATATATATATATATATATATATATATATTACTTTGCCATTGTATTGCTATTAGAGATGAGTGAACTTACAGTAAATTCGATTCGTCATGAACTTCTCGGCTCGGCAGTTGATGGCTTTTCCTGCATAAATTAGTTCAGCTTTCAGGTGCTCTGGTGGGCTGGAAAAGGTGGATACAGTCCTAGGAGACTCTTTCTGAGGGTCTGAAGAAGCGTGATATGCACACACAACAGCTGTAACCCAGTCTTTCACTGATGAGCGGAGTCCTACAGACATTGTCCGAGCACCATGTAACTGCACCGTCGAAATTAAAGAATATTGCACAGATCCTGGTGAGTGACGTCCCTGCTTTTTCTTGTGACTGCATTTCCGAGATTGCCACTGTCTTTAGGGACTTGGAACCACTCAGGTTTTTTGTGCTTGCCAGCACGAATATAGGAACTGTTTTACCCAGCCTTGGAAAATTGGTATTGCTACGCAGCATTGTTAGACAGATACCAGAAGAGGTGGTAGTGGTGCCGGCTTTTTGTTCTCTTTGTGTTATATTTTGAACTTTACTAACTTTACAGCCCCTGTAGCACAGTCAAATAAAAAAAAAAATCTTGAATACTCCTTTAATCCAATAAAGCACCTCTGGGATGTGGTGGCATGGGAGATTGGTATCATGTATGTGCAGGCAACATATTTACAGCAACTGCGTGATGCCATATGGACCAAAATCCTGGAATATTTCCAGCACCTTGTAGAAAGTAAGCCATGAAGAAAGAAGGCTCAAGGGGGGCAACCTGGTAGTAGCAATGTGTACCTAATAAAGGGACCATTGAGTGTGTGGGTGCGTATACTATACAAACAATAGACTGTGATTTGCAGCAATGTTCACACACAGAAAAAGAAGTTTATGGTCAGTGAATGCCATTAACCATGTTGTCCGAATGGCACATAATAAAATCACTGACCTTGTGAATCACTGACCATCTGAATTCCCAGTTGTAAAAGAATGTGTCCTATAAAGTTGTCAGCAATAGATTTAATGGCCATATTGAAATTATTCTTGAGGTATCTGCGAATTCTGGCCTTTTTTTTTTTTAAATAAAATCTACTTCTCCCTAATTTATCATAGTTTTGCACCTCCTAAAGAAAATTATAGGTCTAAAACAGTCATTCTTTATACCAGTTACTGTAAAACTACTGTAGTTGTAGTTTCTTTTAAATATCCACTGTCCTAGCAAGCCAGAAGAAGTTTGTTCTCAAGGTGTTGTCTCCCGGCTCCGTGTCACATGAGTAAGACAAACTCTCAATGCGTGTCTCAATCACTTGACACAGAGGCAGGAAAAGGAGCGCACAACAGCTCAGACTTCTCCCTGCTCGTTCTGATCAGAGGTCTGAACACTCACTAGGACATTTCAAAATGTTTCCAAATGACAGGTACTCTTTAATGTTTAGGACAAGCGGGGCGCTGTGCACAGAGGACAAGCGGGGCGCTGTGCACAGAGGACAAGCGGGGCGCTGTGCACAGAGGACAAGCGGGGCGCTGTGCACAGAGGACAAGCGGGGCGCCGTGCACAGAGGACAAGCGGGGCGCCGTGCACAGAGGACAAGCGGGGCGCCGTGCACAGAGGACAAGCGGGGCGCCGTGCACAGAGGACAAGCGGGGCGCCGTGCACAGAGGACAAGCGGGGCGCCGTGCACAGAGGACAAGCGGGGCGCCGTGCACAGAGGACAAGCGGGGCGCCGTGCACTGAGGACAAGCGGGGCGCCGTGCACTGAGGACAAGCGGGGCGCCGTGCACTGAGGCTCTGTGACACGCTCCTGATTCACACATCAGGATGATTGACAAGCCAGGAGCCTGCACGGAACCCTGCTTGTCCTGCCCTCACTTCCTGTTTTTTGTCTCCTCATAGATAGCTGCAGGGACAGCATTTTATCACCCAAAAATATATATAAAAAAAAAAAAATCCATGCTTATTACAAATATACATATAATAGTATTATCTTCATTATATCAAAAGTTTTTGTTAAAGATAGGTACACTTTAATTCATGACACTGAGCTATGCTGAAAAGACAAAATATTTTTGAAGTGTCTAGGACTTCACTGTAACTTTTAACATAACTTTAAAGTAGTAGTAAATTTAGAAAAAAACATCCCCTATCCGCAGGACCACTTGGACCCCAATGTTTTGTTACTTGCCAGGCAGAGGTCTATTGGGTAATGTAATGCCATGGACATATTTAGTGTGTACACGGAGAACTTATTCCTGTGTACACACTAAACATAGCTAGAGATGAGCGAACTTACAGTAAATTCGATTCGTCACGAACTTCTCGGCTCGGCAATTGATGACTTATCCTGCGTAAAATGAGTTCACCCTTCAGGTGCTCCGGTGGGCTGGAAAAGGTGGATACATTCCTAGGAAAGAGTCTCCTAGGACTGTATCCACCTTTTCCAGCCCACCGGAGCACCTGAAAGCTGAACTAATTTATGCAGGAAAATCATCAACTGCCGAGCCGAGAAGTTCGTGACGAATCGCATTTACTGTAAGTTCGCTCATCTCTAAACATAGCTAAACATAAATAACAAATATGATGTCGAAGTAGACTTACATTGATAGGCACAACCCCCATCATTTGTAGATGTGGGAAGTTTCACGTGGCACTAGAGTCTGAAATTTCATAGGAACTTGTGCTACTATAGAAAACATAGCCAACAGGCCGCATATCTGATATCTGCTGATGACTAATTCCGTCTTTTTGCAATAAGTGAATCACATAGTTTGGGAGCAGCCCAAAAGTGTGCTTCTTAGAATATATTCAGAGGTATGAGGATGGATAAAGTCACTTTACCTACTCTAAGCTGCTCTGCCGCAATCTACAATCAAAACATTGCTGTAAATAGTCCCCTGTGGGGACTTAACTCCTAGAGGACACAAGGTGTAAATTTACGCCCTTGCCATCTGGGGCTCAACACTTCAGGACATGAAGTATGTATGCCCTGGAGCGTTAAGTAAGTATTAAAGGGGTACACCAGCAAAAAACATCTTATCCGCGCTGCTGGAGACCTCCGCGATCTCTGGCGCAGCACCCCAGTCATCCAGGCACAGAGTGAACTCCGCTCCATTCATGTCTATGGGAGGAGGCATGACGGTTACGTACTAGCCGTCACGCCCCCTCCCATAGACATGAATGGAGCTCCAAGCTTCCATGTTCCAGACCCCACCGCTGCCAGCCCAGAGATCGCAGGCGTCCCCAGCGGCGGGGGTCCCCAGCAACGGGACTCCCGCGATCAGACATCTTATCCCCTATCCTTTGAATAGGGGATGAGATGTTTTTCGCTGTAGTACCCCTTTAAGCAAGAGCTGTGCTTGCCTCATATGATGTGAGGACCTCACTGTTAATGATGGGCAGCTGCGATCCTGCCGTTGCCATTATTAACCCTTTAGATGCTGTGATAAATGCCAATCATGGCATCTAAAGTGAAAGTTAGACATGCTCCGTAGACTGTATCCCCTCAACTGTAACAGTAAAGCGCAGATCACACGCTCTTGAACAGTAAATGCAATCTAGTGATTGCTTGGAAAAGTTCCCTATAGGGACTTAAAAAAGTGTAAAATAAAAAGTTTGTAAAATTATATAAAAATCCATCCTAATAAACAAACAAAAAAAGCCCCCTTATTTTCCCATTTTACAGCCCTGTATATGGAAAAAATAAAGTTACAAAGTTTTTACTATAAAATGCACTGCATAACAAAAAATAAGTTGGGAAATTGCGTTTCTCTTTTCAATTTGCTCTGACAAATATAATTTTTTGTTGCGCCATATATTTTATGTTAAAATGAAACTTGTCATTACAAAGTACAGTTGGTCGCGCAAAATATACGCCCTTATTTATATTGGTCTGTGGATGGAAAAGTAAAAGCGTTATGGCTCTAAAAAAAAGGAGAAAAAACTAAAATGAAAACTTGGCTGTGTCCTTTAGGGGGTTAAGCTTTACCTCATGCATCAACAACACCAGGATATAGCTGGCAGACCAATGGAATGGAATTGAATATTGCATTTCTATCATAAATTGTGGTAAGAGAAGGCTTCTGTGTAAATACGAGTATTGCATTGATGCAGCTGCTCAAAAATTACTGAATCTCCTCTTCTCCGTATGTAGATAGATGCATACATGTGTGGGTGTGTAGATGAGAGCTACAGAAGGGGAATCGCGAAATGTCACTGTCCGATTAGGCTACTGTCTGATTTATACTGTTTGTTTTGGCTATTCATAATCCTCGTTTGTGGACGCGTTAAAGAGAAAACTGGAGAACCCAAAGACTGGGAAGAACATCCCAACGTCTGTATAAATGTTGATGTTGCCATTAATCAGCTTCAGACTCCGCAGCCCAGTACTGCAAGGGAACAGTGCAGTCCCTGGAGTCACCCAGGTGGTGGAATTAGCGACTGTTTATGCACTGTATGATTTTATTTCATTCTGTGCTTTATGGAAGTCCATGTGTGTTTGCCTTGTAGGCAGAATACCAGAGTGTATGGGTGTGAGCATTGACAAAGCAAACAGAGCGAGACATTGCAAACTCATGAGAAATAAAGAGCTGGACGAGCTGCTCTTTATTTTAGTAACTTGCATTTGACAAATCTGGAAGCTCGATTATCTACATTAACCCCTTAAGGACCACAGGTTTTTTAATTTTTGCACTTTCGTATTTTCCACCTCCCCTTCTACAAATCATAACTCTTAGAATTTTGCACCTACAGACCCATATGAGGGCTTGTTTTTTTTTGTGCCACCAATTGTACTTTGTAATGACATCAATCATTTTCACCAAATAATTTACAGCAAAACCAGAAAAAAAATATTTATGGGGCTAAATTGAATAAATATTTTTTATTATTACATTATTTTATTTAAAAACAGGAAATGTTTTTTTTTGTTTTTTTTTTTTTTAGCCCCCATAGGGGGCTATAACATGCAATCTTTTGATTTGCATACACTGTTCAAAGCTTGCAGCAATAGAACACCATTCTGACAACGAGGAGTAAGGGAAGTACCCTTCCGCTGTCCTCTAAGATGTTCAAGACGCCACGATTTCACAGCGGCGGTCCCGATCAGCCCAGTGAGCTAACCGGCAACTGTTTACTCCCGTTTTAGACGCCGCGATCAACTTTGATGACGGCGTCTAAAGGGTTAATCCAGGACATCAGCCCGATCGGCGATGTGCAGTATTAGCCACGGGTCCCGGTTGCTGACAGCAACCGGTACCCACCAGGTATGAAGCTTGCTCAGCTCCTAAGCGTACTTCACATAACAGGAGCCGGCCACGGATGTAAATATACGTCCGTGGTCGTTAAGGGTTCGTTCACGTGAGCGGATATTTCTACCAGTAACTTAAGTGGGTCAGCAGAAAATCCGCAATAGTGGAGATTTGCAATGGTAGCAAAATCTTCATGAAATCCACCCATGTGAATGAACCCTAAGTGTAGGTTGATGTTCCTGGAGGGATCCGCCAAATGGAAAATAATTTAGGAAAACTAGAAGAATGGTCAGAACTCTGGTAACTGAAATTCAGTGTGGATAAGTGCAAGATAATGCACATGGGGCATAAAAACCCTCGGGCAGAATATAGAATATGTGACTCAGTCCTGACCTCAGTATCTGAGGAAAGGGATTTAGGACTAATTATTTCAGAAGACTTAAAGGTAGGAAGACAATGTAATAGAGCAGTAGGAAATGCTAGCAGAATGCTTGGGTGTTTAGGGAGAGGTATAAGCAGTAGAAAGAGAGAAGTGCTCATGCTGCTGTACAGAACACTGGTGAGACCTCACTTGGAGTATTGTGCGCAGTACTGGAGGCCGTATCTCCAGAAGGATATAGATACTCTAGAGAGAGGTCAGAGAAGATACAAAACTAGCACATGGATTGCAGGACAAAACTTACCAGGAAAGGTTAAATGACCTTAACATGTATAGAAGAAAGAAAGAAGAGACAGAGGGGATATCATAGAGACTTTTAAATACATAAAGGGAATCAACACGGTAAAGGAGGAGAGCATATTTAACCCCTTAAGGACCGGGGTTTTTTCCGTTTTTGCATTTTAGTTTTTTGCTCCTTGCCTTTAAAAAATCATAACTCTTTCAATTTTGCACCTAAAAATCCATATGATGGCTTATTTTTTGCGCCACCAATTCTACTTTGTAGTGACGTCAGTCATTTTGCCCAAAAATCTACGGTGAAACGGGAAAAAAAATCATTGTGCGACAAAATTGAAAAAAAACCCGCTGTTTTGTAACACTTGGGGGCTTCCGTTTCTACGTAGTACATTTTTCGGTAAAAATGACACCTGATATTTATTCTGTAGGTCCATACGATTAAAATGATACCCTACTTATATAGGTTTGATTTTGTCGGACTTCTGGAAAAAATCATAACTACATGCAGGAAAATTAATATGTTTAAAATTGTCATCTTCTGACCCCTATAACTTTTTTATTTTTCGGTGTATGGGGCGGTATGAGGGCTCATTTTTTGCGCCGTGATCTGAAGTTTTTAACGGTACCATTTTTGCATTGATAGGACTTATTGATGGCTTTTTATTCATTTTTAAATTATATAAAAAGTGACCAAAAATGCACTATTTTGGACTTTTTGCGCGTACGCCATTGACCGAGCGGTTTAATTAATGATATATTTTTATAATTCGGACATTTCCGCACGCGGTGATACCATATATGTTTGTTTTTATTTACACTGTGTTTTTTTTTTTTTATTGGAAAAGGGGGGTGATTCAAACTTTTAATAGGGGAGCAGTTAAATGATCTTTATTCACTTTTTTTTTCCACTTTTTTTTTGCAGTGTTATAGCTCCCATAGGGACCTATAACACTGCACACACTGATCTCTTATACTGATCATTGTTATCCCATAGGGACCTATAACACTGCACACACTGATCTCCTATGCTGATCACTGGTTTCTCATTAGAAACCAGTGATCAACGATTCTGCCGCATGAATGCTCAGGCCTGGATCTCAGGCACTGAGCAGTCATTCGGCGATCGGACAGCGAGGAGGCAGGAAGGGGCCCTCCCGCTGTCCTGTCAGCTGTTCGGGATGCCGCGATTAGCCGCGGCTATCCCGAACAGCCCGACTGGACTAGCCGGGAACTTTCACTTTTAGCCGCGCGGCTCAGCTCTGAGCGTGCGGCTAAAGGGTTAATAGCGCGCGGCGCCGCGATCGGCGCTGCGCGCTATTAGAGGCGGGTCCCGGCTTCACTATGACGCCGGGCCCGCCGTGATATGACGCGGGGTTACTGTGTAACCCCACGTTATATCAAAAGAGCAGGACCAAGGACGTACCGGTACGTCCTTGGTCCTTAAGGGGTTAAAAAAAGAAAAACTACCACAAGAGGACATAGTTTTAAATTAGAGGGGCAAAGGTTTCTGCAGTAATATGAGAGAGTAGTGGATACATGGAATAGCCTTCCTGCAGAAGTGGTCGCTGCAAATACAGTGAAGGAGTTTAAACCTACATGGGATAGGCATAAGGCTATCCTTCATATAAAATAGGGCCAGGGCCTATTCATAGGATTCAGATTATTGGGCAGACTAGATGGGTCAAATGGTTCTTATCTGCGAACACATTCTATGTTTCTATGTATGTTCAGCGGTTGCTCCACTTACCTGTGTCTATGCCTCTCTCATAAAGATAAATGGAGGGGGCGTGTTTGTACCTGCAGTGTGCGAAACGTCACACACAGCAGCTCAGCCGCGGCCGAGTCAGGGCCCCCTACAGGAGATCCCAGCGGTCAGATCCCCCCCCCCCCCCCAATCAGACATTTATTCCCTATCCCCGGGATCCATTTCATAGCACTGGACATACAAATAACAGGTTGTCTGTCTACTAGAAAATGGGCACTTCTCTTAATCTAACACTAGAGGGTGCACAAGGATAAGTAATTTAATATATCTTTAATACGCTATCATTGTGTTTGCACCATACGGTAACATGTCTGCTGCAGAAACCCACACTGTTGTGATCATGTACTCTTCTCATCCTGTTCTAATTGCTCAAAATTCTAAGCCCATTTATGGCTAATATGGTTGAACTATTGTATTTATAAAACATTTACTGCTGTTATACTGACCGGTACATCCATTTGTATATATAGTATATAGCTTGTTAAATTGCCATAACATTATTTAACATTATTGTTAAAAAGTATAAATAAATACTAGATAAGCCCCCAGTGTATTGCAACGCTGAGGCGATGTAAAAAAAAAAATAATAATAATCCTTCCACTGGGACTTCGGATTCAGCCCTGTGAGAAATCAAAGCAAAGTATGAAATTAAAATTGTTTTCTGCTATTGATATCGTTTGGGACTCCTGGGACCAAGTCCACCTGCAGTAAGCACCTACCTGAACTTTTTTAGTGCTGCCCGAATCTCTCTTGAAACTATATATATATAAATAAAGGTTTATTTGTGCCCCAAATAAGATAAATTCAGGAAGGAAGAAAAACAGTCCAATAACGGTCATACCCCATAGGAGAAGAGCATCAGGAATAAAGTACAAAAACAATCACCTCCTTTTAAGGGTTACTGTCAATAAAATAAATTAAATAGATTTGATACACAGACACCATTAAAAGTTGTGATCACTCAGGATATAACAATTAGAAAATAGAATCTGATTAGAAATAAATAACGTTTCAGTACCTACCTCTAACCAGGGAAAAAAATCCAGATGATACATTCCCCTTTAAAGTGTTACTTTTATGTAAAAACTTTTTGACATGTCAAACTAGATGATCACTAGAACAAGTGCGAAGAAGCACTCGGCTAAACACTTCTCACCCTGTCTCTCTCCTTGCTGCAGGAGATGGAGACCAGGGAACAGACGCGCTTAGCTTAGCGCCACTTTTTTTTTTTTAAGAAACAGTGAGAGAGATCAAACCCAAGTGGGTATGTAGTGTCCCCCCAATACTGCTAAGAAAAACGCACCTAACTTGTATCTGATGTTTAGGGATAGCAGCTTCACCACAATTATTCCTTTTAATAACTTTGGGGCATAAGTTTACTTTGTAATTTATGTTTAGACCTACCGTATATACTCTAATATAAGCCGAGGCCCCTAATTTCACCCCCAAAACCCAGGAAAAGTTATTGACTTGACTATAAGCCTAGGGTGGGAAATACATCATTCCCCCCCCCCCATGTCATCATCCAGACCCCCGTCATTAACACCCCCATCGTCATCCCCCCCCTTCCCCCTTCATCATCACTGCCTGTCATCATCCCCCCCCCCCCCTTCATCACCGCCTGTCAATCCAGTGGTCTTCAACCTGCGGACCTCCAGATGTTGCAAAACTACAACTCCCAACATGCTGGGAGTTGTAGTTTTGAAACATCTGGAGGTCCGCAGGTTGAAGACCACTGCAGCCTTCGTCATCATCCAGACCCCCCCCCCCCCTCTTTAGTTTTCTACTCACCTCCCCTCGGTGGGAAGGAAGGGTGAGCTGGTCCAGGCCATCTATGCTGCAGGGACCGTCCGGTGGGGAGGGTTAGTCGTTCGGGCTGTCCATTTTCACCGAGAGGCCCTCTTCTCCGAGCCGGCCCCGGACTAGTGACGTTGCCTTGACGACGACGCACAGGGACGTTCAAGGCAACGTCACTAGTCCGGGGCCGGAGCGGAGAAGAGGGCCTCTTGGTGAAAATGGACAGCCCGGAACGGCTAACCCTCCCCACCGGACGGTCCCTGCAGCATAGATGGCCCGGACCAGTTCACCCTTCCTTCCCACCGAGGGGAGGTGAGTAGAAAACTAAAGGGGGGGGGGGGTCTGGATGATGACGAAGGCCGCAGTGGTCTTCAACCTGCGGACCTCCAGATGTTTCAAAACTACAACTCCCAGCAAGTGCAAGCTCTGTTTTCTTTGCCAATTTTTTTATTGTACAATTGACGCTTGTCACAATGTATGTTAATCCTTTGTTGTGTTGCTATAGGTCCATTATGCTGCTCTGAAACAGACACTTGTTGTGGATGCCTGTCTGCAGAAGCCCACCACAATGTGGAAGACTCTTATACTATTATGGACTGTGAACCTGTGCCTATCTGACAGCAGGATTAAGATATTGGGAGAGAATGGAGACCACCTTCAGAAGGATTCAGAGATGAGGAATGAGAAGGAATGCAGACAAACCTGCAGGGACAGCCTTACCACAAGTAAGTGTTCACACTATTAGATCTCTAGATTGTTGTCACAACTCGTTCATTATTTCAGACTTTGTTACGGCACCTTGTTCTTAAAGGGGTACTCCGGTGGAAAACTTTATTTTTTTTTTTTTTTAACTCAACTGGTGCCAGAAAGTTAAACAGATTTGTATATTACTTCTATTTAAAATTCTTAATCCTTCCAGTACTTATTAGTGGCTGTATACTACAGAGGAAAGTCTTTTTTGGATTTCTTTTCTGTCACGACCACAGTGCTCTCTGCTGACACCTCTGTCCATGTCAGGAACTGTCCAGAGCAGGAGAAAATCCCCATAGCAAACATATGCTGCTCTGGACAGTTCCTAAAATGGACAGAGGTGTCAGTAGGGAGCACTGTAGTCGTGACAGAAAAGAAATCCAAAAAGAATAGAATTTCCTAGTATACATCCGCTAATAAGTACTGGGAGGATTAAGAATTTTTTACAGAAGTAATTTACAAATCTGTTTAACTTTCTGTTCCACCGGAGTACCCTTTTAATGTTTGTTCTCCTTGACTGATAAGTATGAGACAAAAATGTATTTCTTAACATTAAACTTTTCTTGACACCTCTATTCCTCACTTCATATCTTGGGAGTTGCTCAGCTAATCACGATCCCCTGTTGTGACATCACGAGAATTTATGAATGGCTGTAGCACGTCATGATTGGTCAGCCTACTCACATGACAATGCTTTCTTACCCTGTCTGCTCCTATGCCGCCATCCCTGCACCTCCAGCTACAGGGACATGATGTCACACGCCTACTTAGCCAATCATTGGCTGTGGTGGGACCTTGCTGCAGCCACTGATTGAGGAGCAGGTGTGTGACGTCATGTCGCCAAACCTTTATGCTCCACAGCGGGGAGGGGAGATTGTTTTCTTGTTTTGTTTCTTTACTTTCCCACTTCCTAAACTCATTTTATACTTAAATGGGTACTCCGTTTTAGGAAAATTGGGGATACCCCTTAAACTAAGAGTAAAGGAGTAGTCCAGCTTAGGAACATGTATCCCATATCCAAAGGATAGGGGACAAGTGTCTGATCGCAGGGGGTCCCGGCAACCAGACACAACCCCAACCCCCCCCCCCCCCCCCCGCCCCTGCTCTCCTTTCCTTATGAAAGGAGCTGTGTTGACCACAGCAGATGATGTGGCGTACCTGCCCCCCTCCATGCTTCTCTCTAAGGGAGAGCTGGAGATACATGGGCATAGCGATGAATGGAGGGGACGTGTCACCCATTGCTTCGTGCCATGGCCGACACAGCTACATTCATGCTGAGAGCCGGGGCGCCATGCAGGAGATCGCAGGAGTCCCTTGGATAGGGGATAAATGTTCCTAAGCTGGACTATTCCTTTACTCTTGGTTTAAGCACATTAAAAGATATTCCTCATGAATAGAATAGGGCATAACTAGCTGGTCCCTGGGATTCAGGCCTCCTGGGAGACCTCTGGGATAACCTTCAAAATGATGCTATTAAAAAGTATAACTTCTCATTAAAAAAAAATTCCCTCATATATGAGTATGTGGACATAAAAATCACTTTATGGCTTTTTGGAATTTTGGAAGGCAACAGTTAAAAAAACTCAGAAAATTACTTTGTCTTTAAAGGGTTATCAGTCTTATGTAGCATTTCATATATGTATGTGCAAATTGAATTTCAGTAGCAGCATATCATTAATATGTATAGTGGGTGCTATGTGATTGGCTGAGCCATAAGGTCCTACAAAAAAAGTTTGTTTCAGAAGCAAAACAAAAAAAAAAAAAAAACAGATCAGGCGAGCAGATTTTTTTTTTCTATTCTTTATGGGGCCCAGCATAACAGTATTTTTTTTATTTTACCACTGGAATACACCTTTTAATTTTAATCTGTTAATAATTTTGAGCCCTCAGCAGGCTGAGTGGGCTTGTCGGACAGGGTTTGTGCAGCCAAACCATCAGGTTTGTTCCCTGTTTAAATCTGATCTCTCATCTTCTATGCCAGTGTCTTGTATGTATCTTGGTGCACTTGTGGATTTGATCTTGGACCTCCCAACTTCCCTTTTGCCTGCTGTTCTTTTACTGATGGTCCCTCCTGGTGTTTTGTTCCGGTTTACGTAACAAGAATCCATTTTGGTTTTGATGTATATTCTGACCACCTGGTATCTTGGCACTGCCACACCCCTGATTGCAGCTTATTTTAAAGAGAACAAAATCATTGACTTAAAAAAGTAGTCCAGCGCTAGCAGGAGTAGTGGTATAAAATCTTCTTCTTTATTCCAAATGCATCAAAACGCGTCAAGCTGTATTCCTGCACTTGGTACATGTATTTGCTATTTTGCTGATGTTACTGCATTTGGAATAAAGATGCAGCTTTTATACCATTACTCCTGCTAGCTCTAGACTACTTTTTCAATTTGGGTTGACCACCTGCACAGTGGTGTTCCGTGCACTGGGATTTCTTCTGTAACCTGTGGTGAGCTTATTTCTTAGATATTCGTAAATCATTGGCTATGTTGCAATCTAACATGCCCAATCCTTCTCTTTTCTAAGATATGCAGTCTTGAGACCCCCATACATTTTAAATGGTTAGCCAGTCCTGTTTGAAATCCAATTTATTATGTATGAGTAGCTTAAGACATCCATGCAGAGTAGCAAGAGCCAAGCCTTACTGGGGAAGCATAATTGCTTGAAAGGCTTTTCCTAGACCATTACAGTGCCTCTCCTTGGCTATTTACATGTGCCAATAGATCAGTCATCTGTATAAATAACCCTTATGGTTTTTGGGGGAGATTTATCAAAACCTGTGCAGAGGAAGAGTGGTCTTATTGTCTGGTGGTAACAGAATATTTTGTGTTTTTTTTCAAAGTTACAGGCACGGCAGTGTCCACATGGGTGAGAGCCCACCGCTGAGTACTTGGATAACCAAGTCGTTGAAGTAGGGGTGGGTGACAAATGGCTATGTGTGACCATGTCTCCAATACTTTTCCCTTTCTATAGGTAATTTGTGGGTATTCTCCAACATATGTTCTCAAGTCACTATCCATGAGAAGGATGCCCCAATGTCGTTGAATGATCTCTCTGACTGGCATGGACATGTTATCAAACGTGCCTATGATACGACAGATGGGAGGATCCTCTTTCTTCTGTTTAGGAATTAAGTGATCCCTTGGGGTAGTTAGGGCTGTCCTATATGCTGGTGATAAGACATGGTCAGGATATCCACGCTGCCTAAACCTCCTCCTCAGGTCTCCCGCCTGCACCTTAAATTCAGCCTCATTTGAACAGTTCCTCCTGAGGCGGAGATATTGTCCTTTGGGGATCCCCCTTTTGAGGGGGCCCGAATGACAACTCTCCCACCTCAGGAGGCTGTTCGTTGAAGTGGCCTTGCGAAAAACCGTAGTTGCAAGGCCACCCTGTCCATTCTTAGAGATAGTCAGGTCCAGAAAGGCAATAGAGCTTTTCTCAACCGTATATGTAAAAGTCAGGCCGATACAATTGGAATTTATTGGTTCCATAAACTCTCTTAGTTGTAACGAGGTACCTGTCCACAAAATAAATGTCATCTATATAACGTGCCCATAGTGCGGCACATTCACAGTAGATTTCTCTCTCCTCGACGAACGCCATAGTTGCTTCCCACCAGCCCAAATAGATGATAGCGTATGTAGGCGCACAGGGACTGCCCATGGCAGTCCCCTTGAGCTGGTGGTAATGGCGTCCGTCGAAGAGAAAGTAATTGTTATACAAGATGAACCTTAGTAAAGAAAAAACAAATTAATTATGTTTCTGAAGGTAAGTGGGTCTTGTGGACAGGTAGAATGCAACTGCCCGTAGTCCTGCTTTGTGTGGGATGGAAGAGTAGAGGGCTTGTACATCCAACCCCACAAGAAGAGTCTCTTCTTTCACCCCTATCCCGTCAAGTTTGGACAATAAGTCCGTCGTGTCACGGACATATGACGGGAGAGAGGTGACGAATTGTCTCAGGACTTTATCCAAATAGACCCCCACATTTTGGGTAATACTGCCTATGCCCGACACAATCGGGCGTCCCTTTAAGGGAACTAAGCCCTTGTGTATTTTGGGCATGGTGTAAAAAGTGGGGGTAACTGGATTCTTAGGGCAAAGAAATTCGAATTCTTTATCATCAATAAGTTTGTCTGTTCTAGCCTCCTGTAAGATTTGTATAAGGGTTTCCCTGTATTGATTCGTCGGGTCTCTAACTAGGATCTCATACGACTGTTTATCGTCAATGATCTTATGACACATACGTGTATTTTGATTTCTCCCCATCACGACAATATTACCCCCCTTGTCTGATGCTTTAGTGACTATAGAGGGGTTATTTTCAAGTTCCCTTATGGCTGTTCTTTCTTCAAAACAGAGCTTGTTACGGAGGGTAGAGTCATATGTTTGTAGGTTTCTGAGATCCCTAGTCAAGAGTGGTGCAGTTGCCCATAGTAACCAATCAGCTCGCTTCTTTCATTTTTAAAGAGGCCTGTGAAAAATGAAGTGATCTGATTGGTTGTTATGGGCAACTGCACTACTCTTCCTCTACACATGTTTTGATAAATCTCCCCCTATGTCCCTATAAAAAGGAATAAATATAGACCATATTTACCGGCGTATAACACACACTTTTAAAACTTATATTTAAGGCAAAAAGCCTGCCTGCGTGTTATACGCTGATAAATGTGCTGGTCACTGATTTAAAGTGGCCGCAGCGGCGGCTGCTTGATAAGGATCGGCAGCCCTGCCGCGGCCACTTTAAAACAGTGACCAGCGGCTCCTACAGGCTCAGACTTCTCTCCGCTCTGCTTTTTTTCCTTACCTCCCCCCTGCCTCATTATTTCTTTTTTTTCCCCTGCTTTTTATTTTTTTTATTTTTTTTTATTATTATTTTTGTTACCTCGCTGCGCTTCAGCAGGCCAGGTCAGAGTGGCTGCAGCGCCGTCTGCTTAAGTTCAGCAGCTCGGCTGCGGCCACTTTAGAATAGTGACCAGCAGTGACTGCAGGAAATGAAAAGTGACATCCTTGATGCCGCGCAGAGGAGCCGGCAGAGGATGTCACTGATCTGCTTCCCTGACCACGCAGCTTGAAAGACGTGATGCCTGACCTGGTCTACCAAAGCGCAGCCAGGTAACAAAAAAAAAAACAATAAAAAGCAGGGGAAAAGGGGGAATGATGAGGCAGGGGGTGGGAATGATGAGGCATGGAAAGAATGGCATAGGAGGAATGACGGGGGGGGGGTATGATCAGACATGGTGGGGGGGATGATGAGACTGGGAAATGATGAGGGGAAGGTAAGGCACTAAAGGGGTAATGTCCGTATGGCTAGTGGTCTATGGCAGCGATAGGGTACATGTCTTCATGCTTGGTGGTCTATGACGTGGAATTGATGGGGGGGATGATAAGACATGGGGGGTGGCAGCGATAAGAGGGGTAAGTGTGGCACAGGGGCTGATAAAAGGGGAGGAATGATGTGGCACTGGAGGGGTTGGGACCAAACTGAGGTTCAGGGGAAATCAAAGTTGGTGGTCTGATGTGGCATTTAGTCCAAGTCATTTATTTTACATTTATTTATTTATTTTTATTGAAATTTCCCTGTTAAAATTGGGGTGCGTGTTATACTCCAATAAATACGGTATGTGTTTATATAATTTTTATTTTTTCATATTAAAAATGTCAGCTAATGTTTTTAAATCTTTTTTTTTTTTTCAGATAATCTTTACTGCAGAAAATCTTTGTTACTCAACAAGTGGTGTGTAATAATACGCTGTAACAGATTATGCCACACGAATGGATCTCGATTGATCACAGATCCACCTTTAAGTAAGTTTTCAGCATTGTACACCAACTTGTATTTTGCACAGTCTCACACCAACCCAAACCACACTTGCTACGATCTACACTGTTTAGCTATTATGAAGAATGTGCACCTTGTTGATAAATTTAATCACACATAACGTACGTCTAGGCAAATAGGTAAAAATTACTTTTACACAATGCCAGAAGTCTGACCAATAAAACTGATGACCTGGAGTTGATAATGTCTAAGGAGAATTATGACATAGTGGGTATAACAGAGACTTGGTTGGACGATAGCTGTGACTGGGCAGTCAACATACAGGGTTATAGTCTATTCAGGAAGGATCGGACAAAACGGAAAGGGGGAGGAGTTTGTCTTTATGTAAAGTCCAGTCGGAAGGTCACACTGCAGGAGGATATACAGGAGGGAAACGATAATGTGGAGTCATTATGGGTAGAAATATATGGAGATTTAAAAAATTCTGCTGGGGTTTGCTATAAGCCACCAAACAGAAGATCAATTACTGAGGCAAATAAACAAGGCAGCAAATCAGAATGAGGTGATAATAATGGGGGACTTTAACTATCCTGATATAAACTGGGAGACTGAGACCTGTGAATCTCATAAAGGAAGCAGGTTTCTGACTATAGCTGAAGACAATTATCTGTTCCAAATGGTGCAGGGCCCGACCAGAGGGGGGGCGCCCTACTAGACTTAATATTAACTAACAGACCAACTAATGTGCAGGTAGAAGGATACCTAGGGAATAGTGATCATAATATAATACATTATAACTTGTTCAATAAGGGAATCTCTCGATGGGCCACAAAAACAATGTTCATTAGGAAAGCAAAGTTTGATCAACTAAGAGAAGCCCTTAACAATATAAAATGGGATAATGTCCTTAAGAATATTTTAAATTCTCACTGTAAGAGGTATATACCTTATGGGAATAAAAGGGTCAGGAATAGAAGAAAACCAATGTGGATTAATAAAAATTTTAAGGGGGCAATAAATGACAAAAATTAAGCATTTAAACTACTAAAACAGGATGGCAGTGAAGAAGCATTAAAAAGCTATAGAGAAAAATTGAAATTATGTAAAAAACAGATAAAAGCCGCAAAAATAGACAGACTCCTTGCCAAAGAGTACAACTAATGTTCTTTAACTAAATAAATAGCAAAAAGGTCAAAAATGAAAGTGTAGGCCCTTTAAAAAATGATGAGTAAGAAATTATAGACGAGGATCAGGAAAAAGTAAATATATTAAACAGTTCTTCTCCACTGTATTCACCAAGGAAAATGAAATGCCAGGTGAAATACAGCGAGATACGGTAAAGTCCCCAGTACAGGTCACCTGTCTAACCCAGGAAGAAGTACAGTGTCGCCTACAAAAAAATCAAAATAGACAAATCACCAGGCCCTGATGCCATTCACCCCCATGTTCTAAAGGAATTAAGTAATATAATAGACAGACCCCTATTTTTTAATATTCAAGGACTCTATAGTGACAGGGAAAGTTCCCCAGGACTGGTGCATAGCAAATGTGGTGCCAATATTTAAAAAGGGGTCAAAAGGTGACCCCGGGAATTATAGACCTGTTAGTTTAACCTCCATTGTATGTAAATTGTTTGAGGGTTTTCTAAGAGATGCTATTTTGGAGTATCTTGATAAATATAACTGTATGATTCCATATCAGCATGGCTTTATGAGGGATCGGTCCTGTCAAACTAACCTGATCAGCTTTTATGAGGAGGTGAGCTCCAGACTGGACCAGTGGGAATTGCTGGATGTTGTATATCTGGATTTTTCCAAAGAATTTGATATGGTGCCACATAAAAGATTGGTACATAAAATGAGAAGGAATGGGCTGGGGGAAAATGTGTGTAAGTAGGTAAGTAACTTGCTCAGTGATAGAAAACAGAGGGTGGTTATTAATTGTACTTATTCTGATTGGGTGACGGTTAGTAGTGGGGTACCACAGGGATCAGTCTTGGGTCCTGTTCTATTTAATATATTAATACATAAATGACCTTGTAGAGGGGTTGAATAGTAAAGTAGCAATCTTTGCAAATGATACTAAACTCTGTAAAGCGGTAAACACTATAGAGGACAGTGCACTGTTACAAATGGATCTGGCTAGGTTGGAAGTTTGGTGCTGGGAAGTGGCAGATGAGGTTCAACACTGATAAATGTTAGGTAATGCACATGGGGAAGAAAAGTCCGGGCTTGGATTATGTATTAAATGGGAGAACACTTGGGACAACTGATGTGGAAAAGGACTTAGGAGTCTTAGCTAACAGTAAATTTAGCTGTAGTGACCAGTGTCGGGCAGCTGATGCCAAGGTGAATAAAATCATGGGGTGCATCAATAGGGGCATAGATGCCCATGACAAGGAAATAATTCTACCACTTCACAAATCAATAGTCAGACCACACATGGAATACTGTGTACAGAACTGGGCACCAGTGTACAAGAAAGATATAGTGGAGCTGGAGAGGGTTTGAAGACGGGCAACCAGAGTAATACTGGGAATGGGAGGACTACAGTACCCAGAAAGATTATCAGTATTAGGGTTATTTAGTTAAGAAAAAAGAAGGCTGAGGGGAGACCTAATAACTATGTATAAATATATCAGGGGACGGTACAGAGATCTCTCCCATGATCTATTTATACCCAGGACTGTATCTATAACAAGGGGGCATCCTCTACGTCTTGAGGAAAGAAGGTTTCTACACCAGCACAGATGGGGATTATTTACTGTAAGAGCAGTGAGACTGTGGAATTCTCTCCTGGAGGAGGTGGTCATGGTGTAAAAGAGTTCAAAAGAGGTCTGGATGCATTTTTGGAGAGTAATAACATTGCTGGTTATATATACTAGATTTATAGGGACAGAACTTTGATCCAGGGATTTATTCTGATGCCATATTTGGAGTCAGGAAGGAATTTTTAGCCCTAATATGAGGGTTTATTTTCCTTCCTCTGGATCAATTTAGTAGGGAGTCATTAGGGATTATTATCATTAGGGTTGAACTTGGTGGACTCTGGTCTTTTTTCAACCTTATGAACTATGTTACTATGTAATGATAATATCTCTCTCCCCCCCCCTACCCCCCCCCCCCCTTTGTCCTGCAAAAATTGCTGTGTCAAGGGAGATATTTACATTTCTAAAAGTTGTTTTAACCGCTTTCTCAAACAGCATGGTAGGAAATCTAATTTTCAGATGTATAACGTTTTGCTGGTAGTATATATATATATATATATATATATATATATATATATATATATATATATATATATATATATATATATATATATATATATATATATATATATATATATATATGGTTAAACCAGATGACAGATTCCCTTCAAAAGTGGTTTGCTAATTTATTTCTTTAAACATTGAACAGGTAGAAATTATTTAAAAAGAAGACGGAAACGAAGTCCTAAAGGAGCACCTACAAGCAGGAAACCTACTACAAGAAGCACAGAATCTGATATCCCAACTGATAAAACACCCTCAATAATGCCAGCAGGAGAAACTACTAGAATTGAAACAAGAGTTAAACCAACAGCAATCACCGGTAAAACCATGCCTGCCCCTACAGAACATCCAGCAAAACAAATTAGCACAAGCACAGAGAAAGCAATAACTACTGCTGCAACCTCTAGTACGGCAGTAACGTCAACTACAACTACTGCTCCACCCACAACTAGGACAGAGCCAAAAATTGTACCGTCAAAAAGTTCTTCTCCAATAATACTTAAGAGCACAGACTCGGTCACTCCAAAAGTTAATGTTGAAATAAGCACTAGCACAGACTCCACATCAAAAACTATTCACACCCAAAAGCCTTTAGCTATAAGTATAACAGAAAAGCCAGCAACAAATAAAACATATGGAACAACTGAGCAAGAAAACATTGAAGAAAAAACAACCCCGGGTAGAACCCCAGTTTTGATGCCAACAACCATCAGCAATGAGACATCAGTTGCGTCAACCATAGGATCACCCGTGCTTGCTGATTCTTCTAATAACAACACCGAAGAGCCTTTACCAAACACTAGTGCGATGTCAAGTGTGACTCCAACTACTATTAAAGAAGAAGCTCCATTCAACACTACAGTCCTCTCTCCAGCCACCGCTACAAACACAACAGTGGCTACAACACAAACCATCACATCAGAGCCAACCAACAAATTGCCTACCACAAGACAAACAGTGGCAACCGTTCCGACAACTACTATCCCCGTTCCACTAGTGACAACCTCTTCAACTAGTGAGACTACTACCTCTACAACAAAGCCAATAACTTTATTAACATCAACCAGTGTGAACCCAACCACAAGCAAAACTTCCACGCCAGACTCTCATGTGTTGATCTCGACAACGATATCTACAATGTCTTCCATGGTAGATGGCAACCAAAAGAAAGAAGATGACAGTATCGTCATTGTCTCCGGGGAAGTAGCGAAACATGTCCAGAACACCAGCTTTTTATTGGCGGTGCTCCTGTTGGGAAACATGTTTTTTATAACTATTATAGTGCTTTTTGTACTTCAAGCCTATGAGAGCTACAAGAAAAAAGACTATACCCAGGTAGATTATTTAATAAATGGGATGTACGCTGATTCAGAGATATAAATGGACAGTTTATAGTTAGGCTTTTTGTTTTATATACATATTAGATCTACACCCACAATATTAACATTTTGCTATTTTTTTTTTTTCATTCCCATAACCATTGGTGCATTTGTGATGACCCTAGTGTAGTGAGTAACTGACTGAGCTGTGTTGCAGCCACTTTCACACTCCTGATGGAAAAATACGCACAGAAGGGCGGTATATAAGGGCAATAATTGAAGGTGTGGACCTAAATAAACATTGCCTTTTTCAGTCTTTCAGGTTAATAATAATAAAACTAGTAATAATAATCTTGTTCTTTTGCACATTTTATAAATGTATTTTATAGAGCTTTAACATGAGAATATAATCGAGGAAAACATGCTGTGCATTACAATATTCTTTACCATCTATAACAATGATCTCCAAATTGTGGGCCTCCAAATGTTGCAAAACTACAACTCGTAGCAAGCCCGGACAGCAGTTGTCTTATTTTTTATGACCACGAAGTGATCTGATTTAGATCACTATTGGGGAGATTTATCAAAACCTGTCCAGAGGAAAAGTTGTGGAAGTATGTGGAAACATTAGTAAATTTATAGGTTTCTTTAGAAAATTTAGTGTTTTTTTTTTTTTTTCCCCTTTAATGAGAACACACACCTTTTCCCTGATGGCCACGCCCTTTTGTAGGGTTTTCTGAGTGAGTAGGGTCTTTTGGATCTTTTTTTTTTTTCCAGAAATTCTGGTGCACGACACATGCAACACAAAAAAACCTTACAAAATCTACTCGGAAAAGCCTTAGTAAATGGGGCCAAATAAGTCCGTATGCATTTGTTACTCAGTTTTATGCACTATGTGGCAGTTTCTCATGTTATTTGTGCCAAATAGGTTACCATAATGTTTACATTACAATTTTCAGTATGGAATAAACATAGCCTGCTTTGAAATGGTTGTCCTCTTTTAGATCCTGTTTTGGATAAGGCTTTGTACACTACCATATTTATGTCTGTACAGCCTCAAAGTTGTTCAGGGCTGTAATATGGTGCTAAATAGATATTTTTGTGCACATATTTTATTTTGTTTGGAGGCATATGAAGGAATAATACAGAATAATATGGAAGCGTTCATTCCTATAAGCATCAAAATGCATTAAAAGGTGAGTGCAGGCTTTATTCACACATGCTGTTTTTGGTACAGTGTTCATTGCAGTTTTTTTTGTTTTTTTTAACTATGTTGAGGAATGGACTTTAAGAGGAAGAAGTATAAAGGAAAGAATTGTATTTGCCTCTTCTTTACGTGCATTTAGCTCAAGGACCTGCATATGTGAATCCAGCTTTACAGTGGTATTAGAGTATTATTAGGCTAGGTTCACACCTGAGTAATTTCCAGCCAGAAAAAAAAATTTTGTCTGGAAATTCTGACTGGTCCTGTCACTGTCTGAATCAGCTGGCGCTAGTCGTCGGTGCTCATGCTGAGTGTAGATACTGTAGAAACCAAAGTCCAAAATAGAAAAAGAAGACGCGGATCACTCACCGTTATGATGCTGTGAACTTTATTTAAGTCTGGATACAGTGGCTACCTACGGGACGATGTCTGTGGCAGGGCAGGAGGTCTGACAGAGCCCTGTCCGAAGCAACGGCGCCATTTCACGCCCACTGGGCGTTTCTTCAGGCCCGGAATTGACATTTCCGGACCTGAAGAAACGCCCAGTGGGTGTGAAACAGTGCCCTCGCTTCGGACAGGGCTCTGTCAGACCTCCTGCCCTGCCACAGACATCGTCCTGTAGGTAGCCACTGTATCCAGACTTAAATAAAGTTCACAGCATCATACCGGTGAGTGATCCGCGTCTTCTTTTTCTATTTTAGACTCAAGTCTTAAGCTATGTTCACACGACGGAATTTCTGTGACATTCCATTGCAGCAGAGTCTCAATGATTTCAATGGGATTCTGCTATACTGTGCACATGGCAGACATGTTTCTGCCTGGGAAATTCTGTCTATTTTTATTTTTTTATTAATTTTTTTGTCTGAAGCATTTTTTCAAAATAAATCTGCCCCGGTGTGTATTTTCTTATGTTGTACAGCAAGTACAGGTTCTGTAGACCTTTTAGTTGGTGTGATACTGGTGCAGTTATCAACCACACGACCTTGATGATTTTTACGTGGCTGCTGAACATTTTGGTATTGATATTGACTTTTGTCCATGTGATCTGTTTACTGAACATAGTTTACACCAAAATCCACTTTAAAGCTATATAAATAAGCAAAATTTTAAGCCAAGCCTTATGTTTTTAAAGTGCAATGGTCAATTGTCCTTATGAGGTACAGAGGTGCAGACACCAGCAGTTAGGGCATTAGAAGATGGTTAAGACCATACCTTTACTGTGGCTGCAGTCTATAGAGTTGTATCGCGGCAGTTTTGTAATCCAGCTGAAAGGTTGGAGAGGCGGCCAAATCACAATGGCATTCCTCCTTCCTGCCCTGACCAAGGTCAAGACCCGGAGGGGCCGGCCGCTGCGACTCTTGACGGCCTCTCTCACTGTTTAGCTGGATTACAAATTGGCTGCAATATAACTTTACAAACTGCGATTACATGAAGTAAAGGTACAGTCTTTCCCATTTCCTAAGGTCGTAACTGCTTGTGTTTGCACCTCTGTGCCTTTTAGGGTGGTAACAGTTGCACTGTAATAAGGCCGGGTTTTTTGTTTGTTTTTTAATGTTTTTTTTTTATGCTGCAACTGACTTAAACTGATCTAAAATGCTGTTAGTTTGTCATTCTGTCCCTGATTGACCTCATTGTTTAAAAAATAGTCAGTTCAAGATGGTTTACCTGGTGAAGTGTTTCCTATTTTTGTGAACTATTAAAAACCATGGAGAGGGGAAAAGCTGATTTAGATTAAACTAGGCAAAATTCACTTAAGAAAAACTATACATATTTCAGCTCCATTCCATTTACATGTTAGGGAATATGTTTGAATCTTTTATCTAATTTTCCATTATAAGCCATATGTATTATTTTTATATGTTCTACAGAAATAAACACAAATTAATAAAATTTTATAAATTGTGATCATGATTGTGTTTTATTTTTATTTTATTTTTTTATAGCCTGTACATGGTTATTTTACTGTTTATGAACAGGCTACAACAGTAAGGCTATGTTCACGCCACAATTCAAATTTAATTCAGGGTTCCAAAACTCTGCCTTGCTACTCTATGTCCATGGAAAATGCTGGAAAAGTGACAGACCTCATTTTAAGTCAATAGAATACTATCCTTGCTGAACCTGTTGTGGATCTGTTAAAAAATGAATACGATGGCTTTCATTGTTCCTTTATGAATGATATGAATGAAAGAAATTAAAAGGGTCTTCCAGCCTTAAAAAAAAAAAAAATAAACAGTATCCCCTGTCCACAAGGCCCGACAGTCCGGGCTGAATGGAGCAGAGGACAGCATGCGCTCCATTTATTCTTTATGGGAGCGCCAGAGATACCCGAAAACATCGCTCAAGTATCTCCGACGAAACTTTAAGGCAGACTCACACGGGCCGCAGCCGGAGCTCGCTCTGCAGTCCCTTTGTGTGACCCTACCCTTAGACAATGAATGGAGCATTTGCTATTCAGAATGGAGGGTTCTAGAAACCAGGGGGCTTCCCCCTAATAAGATACTTGTCCCCTATCTTGTGGAAAGGGTTATAAGTTCTTATGGCTGGAATACTTCTTTTAACCACTTAAGGACCTGGATACGTCCTGGTACTTAAGGACCCAGAACGTATCCATACACCCGTGGGAATTTCGGTCCCTGCCGGAGGGGACCGGACCGGGGTGACTGCTGATATCTATCAGCAGGCACCCCGCGCAAATGCCCAGGGGGGGGGTCATCAGACGCCCCCATGTCGGCGATTGCCGCAAGTCGCCGGTGAATTCACACCGGCGATTTGCACCAATTCTGGGTCATTACGGGTCTATGGTGACCCGGAATATAAGGGGGATCGCGGTTGTCCAAGACACCCACGATCCCCCTGAAGGGATAGGAGTGAGGTGGCAGGGGTGCCACCTCTCCTATCCCTGCTATTGGTCGTCAAGGAGCGACGACTAAAAGCAGATCGGGGGTGGGGGGGTTAACTTTTGGTTTCCCCGTTCTGCCCTCCCACAATAGGCAGGGAAGAATGGGGAAACCGAGGAGGACCGGTGGCAGATGATCCACTTACCCATCCGGAGGCTGCGGGCGACAGTGATCGGCGGGCGGCGATGTCGTGCAGCTGGCTCACTGGATCCTACGGAAGTCGGTGAGTTGCCTAGCAACATCTGGAGGTCTACAGTTTGAGACCACTGTATAGTAATCTCTAAACTGTAGCCCTCCAGATGTTGCAAAACTACAACTCCCAGCATGCCCAGACAGCTGTTTGCTGTTTGGGCATGCTGGGAGTTGTAGTTTTGCAACAGCTGGTGGGCTGCAGTTTGGAGATCACTGTGCATTGGTCTCTAAACTGTAGCCCTCCAGATGTTGCAAAACTGCAAATCCCAGCATGCCCAAACAGTAAACAGCTGTCTCGGCATGCTGGGAGTTGTAGTTGCGTACCTCTAGCTGTTGCATAACTACATCTCCCAGCATGCCCTTCGACGATCAGTACAATGCTGGGAGTTGTAGTTTTGCAACAGCTGGAGGCACACTGGTTGGAAAATACTGAGTTAAGTAATAGAACCTAACTGAAGGTTTTCCAACCAGTGGGCCTCCAGCTATTGCACAAGTACAACTCCCAGCGTGCACGGTCTGTCAGTGCATGCTGGGCGTTATAGTTTTGAAACAGCTGGAGGTACATTCACACGGGCGGGGGTTTACAGAGAGTTTTCAGCTTCAAGTTTGGGCTGCGGCTAATTTTTCTCCGCAGCGCAAACTCCTAGCGGGAAACTGCCAGTTCGAATGTACCCTAAAAACACTACACTACCACAAAATAAAGGGTAAAACACAACATATACACCCCCTTACACTGCCCCCCCCCCCCAATAAAAATGAAAACGTATTGTACGGTAGTGTTTCCAAAACGGAGCCTCCAGCTGTTGCAAAACAACAACTCCCTGCATTTCCGGACAGCCACTGACTGTCCAGGCATGCTGGGAGTTTAGCAACAGCTAGAGGCACATTGTTTGGGAATCACTGGCGTAGAATACCCCTATGTCCACCCCTATGCAATCCCTAATGCAGTCCTCAAATGCGCATGGCGCTCTCTCACTTCTGAGCCCTGTCGTATTTCAAGGAAACAGTTTAGGGCCACAGATGGGGTATTTCCGTACTCAGGAGAATTTGCCTAACAAATTTTGGGGGGCTTTTTCTCCTTTTACCCCTTAAGAAAAGGTAAAGTTGGGGTCTACTCCAGCATGTTATTGTAATTATTTTTTACACTAACATGCTGGTGTTGCCCCATACTTTTAATTTTCACAAGAGGTAAAAGGAAAAAAAAGACCCCCAAAATTATGCAATTTCTCCTGAGTACGGAAATACCCCATATGCGCACAACAAGGCTCAGGAGTGCAAGCGCCATGTACATTTGAGGTGATTTGCACAGGGGTGGCTGATCATTACAGCGGTTCTGACATAAACGCAAAAAAAAACACCCACATGTGACCCCAATTTGGAAACTACACCCCTCACAGAACGTAACACGGGGTATAGTGAGCCTTAACACCCCACAGGTGTTATGAGAATTTTTGTAAAATTTGGACGTGAAAATGAAAATGTTTATTTTTTTCACTAAAATGCTGGTTTTATCTTACATTTTTAATTTTCACAAGAGGTAATAGGAAAAAAAAAAGTCCCCCCAAACTTGTTACACCATCTCTTCCGAGTATATAAATACGCCATGTGTGGACATAAAGTGCTCTGCTGGTGCACTACAGGGCTCAGAAGAGAAGGAGCAGCGCCATTGGGCTTTGGAGAGAGAATTTGGCTGGAATTGAAGGCCACGTGTGTTTACAAAGCCCCCATGGTGCCAGAATAGTGGACCCCCCCCTCCCCCCACATGTGACCCCATTTTGGAAACTACACCCCTCACGAAATGTAATAAGGGATGCAGTGAGCATTTGCACTCCACTGGTGTTTGACACAGGTCCATGAAAATTAAAATTTTTCATTTGCACAGCCCACTGTTCCAAAAGTCTGTTAAACACCAGTGGGGTGTAAATACTCACTGCACCCCTTATTACATTCTGTGAGGGTGTCGTTTCCAAAATAGGGTCACATGTAAGGGGGGTCCACTGTTCTGGCACCATGGGGGCTTTGTAAACGCACATGGCCCCCGACTTCCATTCCAAACAAATTCTCTCTCCAAAAGCCCAATGGCACTCCCTCTCTTCTGAGCATTGTGATTCGCCCGCAGAGCAATTTACATCAACATTTACCAGTGACCCAGAAAAAAAGGGTGATTGGTGGAGTCCGAGTCGGCACCAATCACCCTTGCCCAGCATGAATGAGGTGGCACCTGTGCTGCTGGGCGGCATCAGCGGCTGATTGGCGGTGGAGGGTGTGGGGAGGCTCACACGGGGTCCAATGTGGCCGCGGTCCCGAGCGGCGGTGGTCTCCTGAGGCAGGTCACATGTAGGGGGGTACACTGTTATGGCACCATGGGGCTTTGGAATCGCACATGGCCCCCGACTTCCATTCCAAACAAATTCTCTCTCCAAAAGCCCAATGGCACTCCCTCTCTTCTAAGCATTGTAATTGCCCGCAGAGCAATTTACATCAACACATGGGATATTTCCATACTCAGAAGAAATGCGGTTATGCTGTTATGGCACTATAGGGCTTCCTAAATGCGACATGCCCCCCAAAAATCATTTCAGCAAAATTTGCTTTCAAAAAGCCAAATGTGGCTCCTTCTCTTCTGAGCATTGTAGTGCGCCCGCAGAGCACATGACATCCACACATGGGGTATTTCAATACTCAGAAGAAATCGGGTTACAACTTTTGGGGGGCATTTTCTCCTATTACCTCTTGTAAAAAATTTAAATTTGGGGAAAAAACTGCATTTTAGTGAAAAAATTATTTCATTTACACATCCGACTTTACCAAAAAGTCATCAAACACCTGTGGGGTGTTAAGGCTCACTGTACCCCTTGTTACGTGCCATGGGTTGTGTAGTTTCCAAGATAGTATGCCATGTGGTTTTTTTTTTTTTTTTTTTTTGCTGTTATGGCACCATAGGGGCTTCCTAAATGAGACATGCCCCCCAAAAACCATTTCAGCAAAATTCACTCTCCAAAATCCCTTTGTCGCTCCTTCGTTTCTGAGCCCTCTAGTGCACCCACAGAGCACTTTACATCCACATATGAGGTGTTTCCTTACTCGTGAGAAATTGGGTTACACATTTTGTGGGGCATTTTCTCCTTTTACCCCTTGTAAAAATAAAAAAAAAACTGGGTCTACAAGAACATGTTAAAGGGATACTCCGCTGCCCTGCTTCTGGAGCTCTGCTCCCCAGCATCCGGAAGTTTATTGTTCCGAACGCTGCATGTAGGCTTCCGTGTTCAGGGCCGCCCCTCGTGACATCATGCCCGCCCCCTCGTGAAGTCACACCTGCCCTCTCAACGAAAGTCTATAAGAAGGGGGCATGATGGCCATCGCGCCCCCTTCCAATAGACTTTCATTGAGGGGGCGGGCGTGACGTCACGAGGGGGCGGGCATGACGTCACGAGGGGCGGCCCTGAACACGGAATCCCGCACGCAGCATTCGGAACAATAACCTTCCGGACGCTGGGGAGTGGAGCTCCAGAAGCAGGGCAGCGGAGTACCCCTTTAATGTAATAAATGGAGATTTTGAATTTTCTCCTTCACTTTGCTCCTATTCCTGTGAAACACCTAAAGGGTTAACACACTTTCTGAATGTCATTTTGTATACTTTGAGGGGTGCAGTTTTTATAATAGGGTCATTTATGAGGTGTTTGTAATATTTTGAAAATTTTTTGAAAAATACGAAAATTGCTGCTGAACTTTGAAGCTCTCTAATGTCTTCCAAAAGTAAAAACATTTCAAGTTTTTATGCAAACATAAAGTAGACATATTGTGTATGTGAATCAATAAATAATTTATTTGGTATGTCTATTTTCCTTACAAGCAGAGAGCTTCATAGTTAGAAAAATGCTAAATTTTTTAATTTCTCATGAAATTTTGGAATTTTTCACCAAGAAAGGATGCAAGTATCGACAAAAAATTTTTAAGTAGAATATTTCACGAATAAACAATCTCTGAATCAAACTCATAAGTAAAAGCATCCCAGAATTATTAATGCTTAAAGTGACAGAGGTCAGATGTGCTCTTGTCATGTCTTTCCTGGTCTGTGTTCACACACAGCTATGGGTTTTGCTGTGTGTGAACAGTTTTATGTTCCCTGGTCAGGGAATGATTAAATGTTTCTGGCTTTTTCTGCCTCAGCCTCTGTTAGCCAATAGCCTTTTGGGTGTGTCTATTTATAGTCAGCCCAGCCTAGCCTCTGGGCTGGTTATACTTAATTTACTGAATGACTGCCTGATGTCTAGCTGCTTTTCTGCCTATGCTGCTAATGGAGGCTGGGTGAAACACTTCTTATTTGAGCTTTTAAATTTACTATCTCTGTTGTAGCATGCACTTTGTATTTTCTGGTTTTAGCCATGTTAGGTGGCATGCTCATAGTGGATTTTAAGCTGTTTGTTTCGGTTTTAGGATCTGTTTATCCTTTCTGCTATGTGTCTGTTCACACTGTGTTTTCTCTTGTATGCGCTTATGTGAAGTTCTGTGTTTTATATTTCTGTTTTCCTACTGGGTCAGCTTCTGACCACACAGGTGAGTGTGCCGCTGGCCAGTAGGATCATGGATGGGTGCCCAAGGTTCATTGATGCTCCTGAGAAGTAAATGGTAGACTGATCCCGCAAAAGAGCTACAGTACTTTAGTGCAAATTGCTGGAAATATTAATGTTTTTTAGTATAGAAAGGGGTTTTAAACAAAGTGAATGGAAGCTTGTATAAGAAGTTGGGTAGCTGCAGACCAGCCAGAGTGCCCATGCTTATGAAGATTTATCAGTCAGGAGGTCATTAGAGACTTTGGTCAGGGGTATTGATCTCGGTTTCTGAGTGTGAAGTGTGAAAACCAGACTGTTAAGGGGTCAAGAAGAGAACTATCCAAGAGCAAGTGGTTTAGGGGGAGGGACTAGACCAAGCATTTCAGGAGATTAGAATATGAAAAATTCAACAACTCTCCTTCCAGATATGTTAGTCAATTTTTTTTATTAATAAAGCAAAATTATATGTTTATGCTTTTTTACTGTTTCCTTTAATTCAACAATAACAGGAGACATAGGGATTCAATTCATCCTAAGTGACATGATCAAATTTAGATCCAGAGGAAATTCCATATCTAGGACATTTCGATCTTGCGACCTTTATCAACCGGTATCTAAAAGGATAATAATGGAATCAATATTATTCATTAAAAGTAGTATATGTATATATCAAAATCAACATACCAACTGTTTAGCAAACATCTTAATAATATTATTATAAGGTACAACCTGATTAGATGAACCTCGTATTACTATACAGCGAATATCATATTGTAAAATTAAAGGGCGCTCTGTGCTGTCCTCACAGCACAGATCGCTGCTTGTCCTCAGTGTACAGAGGGCCACTTATCTTCACAGCACAGATAGCCGCTTGTCCTCAGTGTACAGATAGCCGCTTGTCCTCAGTGTACAGACCGCTGCTTGTTCTCACTGTACAGAGCGCCGCTTGTCCTCACAGCACAGAGCAACGCTTGTCCTCACAGCACAGCGCGCCGCTTGTCCTCACAGCACAGAGCGCTGCTTGTGCTCACCGCACAGAGCGCCGCTTGTCCTCACAGCACAGAGTGCCGCTTGTCCTCAGTGTACAAATAGCCGCTTGTCCTCAGTGTACAGACCGCTGCTTGTTCTCACAGCACAGAGCAACGCTTGTCCTCACAGCACAGCGCGCCGCTTGTCCTCACAGCACAGAGCAACGCTTGTCCTCACAGCACAGAGCGCCGCTTGTCCTCACAGCACAGAGCAACGCTTGTCCTCACAGCACAGAGCGCCGCTTGTCCTCACAGCACAGAGCAACGCTTGTCCTCACAGCACAGCGCGCCGCTTGTCCTCACAGCACAGAGCGCCGCTTGTGTTCACCGCACAGAGCGCTGCTTGTGCTCACCGCACAGAGCGCCGCTTGTCCTCACAGCACAGAGTGCCGCTTGTCCTCAGTGTACAAATAGCCGCTTGTCCTCAGTGTACAGACCGCTGCTTGTTCTCACTGTACAGAGAGTTGCTTGTCCTCACAGCACAGAGCGACGCTTGTCCTCACAGCACTGATCGCCGCTTGTCCTCAGTGTACAGAGTGCTACTTATCCTCACAGCACAGATAGCCGCTTGTCCTCAGTGTACAGATAGCCGCTTGTCCCCAGTGTACAGACCACTGATTGTCCTCACTGTACAGAGCGTCGCTTGTCCTCACAGCACAGAGCAACGCTTGTCCTCACAGCACAGCGCGCCTCTTGTCCTCACAGCACAGAGCAACGCTTGTCCTCACAGCACAGAGCGCCGCTTGTCCTCACAGCACAGACCAACGCTTGTCCTCACAGCACAGAGCGCCGCTTGTCCTCACAGCACAGAGCGCCGCTTGTGTTCACCGCACAGAGTGCCGCTTGTACTCACAGCTCAGAGCGCCGCTTGTCCTCATTGCTCAGAGCCCTGCTTGTCCTAACTGCACAGAGCCCTGTGGGGTATGAGCTCCTGCGTGTCTGATTGACAGGCAGGGAGCTGCGTTGAGCTGACCACATGCTCAGCCAGCAGTCTGCGATTTTGGACTCACTGCCAGGCCGGCGTGAGTCCGAAATCAATGCAAAAGCTTGTGGCCAGGGACTCCTAGGGAGACCCCTAGTGGCCACATTTTCAAAATGTTTTTTAATAAAATCCTATTAGAAAGTTGTTTAATATGGTGTGATCTATAACACATAAGAAAAATGTGATGACAGGTACTCTTTAAAGAAGTGAAATGGGTAGATGAGTAAAAAAAATTATAAGCATAAATATTAGTAGCTTCTGGATTCTACGAACAGAAGATTTGAGACAGGTCGATAGTTAGCTGTACAACGACGAGTCCAAGGATGTTTTATTTAGTAATTGGATTATGAAAGAATGTTTGAACAAGGCGATGAAGATTTTTGAAGAAAGGTAGAGGACACGATGTGAGGAGATAGTCGCTAGTGCAGGGGCAAGAGGAACAGAGGAGGCTGGATACTTCTTTCTCTGTTACTGGGTTAAAATCGTGGTGAACAGAAAAGATGGGAGGCAGTGGGATCAATATAACTTGGGGATGGGGTAATATCATGGGATGATATCGTGATGGATTAAATACATTTTAGTTCTTTATTGGAGGCTAGGTCTTTAGCACAAAGGCGGGGATAGGTGTGTGCACTTTGGGTTTGAGGACAAAGTTAAAATGGTCAAAGAGATACATGGACACATATGCTACAGTATTTGGAAGAAAACAATGAAGGTTTTGCATTCTTGTATAGCCTCTTTGGGGGAGATTTATCAAAACCTGTGCAGAGGAAAAGATGCTGAGTTGCCCATAGCAACCAATCAGATTGCTTCTTTCATTTTGCAGAGGCCTTTTCAAAAATGAAAGACGAAATGTGATTGGTTGCTATGGGCAACTGGTCAGCTTTTTCTCTGCACAGGTTTTGATAAATCTCCCCCTTTATCTTTTGGTTAACTGGCATGCTCTGAAGTCAGAAGTCAACAGAGTACGAAGAATCTATGAAAGGTTGCCGGAAAAGTTGGGTCCTATAGGTATAAGCACTAATGTATTACCTATCTTTGTTATCACTTACCCATGTAACTGGAGGAGGCACATGTTAATACCATATTAGGAAGAAAAGTTTGTCTGAAAACAGAACGGACACTTTGTAATTAGGATTAATATTGTTATAAGTGACTCTGTTGTATAAATAACATGCTCGCGGTAGCCTGCAGCACTATGGAACTTTCTCAGCAGTGCTTTCAAGCCCCTGGCTACTTTCAGTGGTAATAAAGACTTTTGTGAAGCCAGTTCTCATTTATTTCTGTGAGTCCATACATCCTTTCCAGACTCCCTCTGGCGGATTTTGTTCTCTAAATCCATTTTCCTTCATAAAAAGAAGCCCTGTTATAAAACCTCCAGCTGGGCTGCTCCTAGCTGTTCACAGCAAGGCATGAATGTAACCACTAACAAAAACTAGCATTAAAAAGCCTGATGAGTTTCCTATGGACTATATTCACTATTGCTGTACAGTGATGCTTACTGCAATGCATCAGTTCTCCACTGTGGCTCTGTGAAAGGATATATATATATATATATTTTTTTTTTAACCCCTGCATATTTGTGAGATGTAACCTGTGTCTTCTGCTTGTGAGCTTAGATTTGCTTTAGACTTGATAAAGGGAGGAATCCCGAAAGCTTCTCTACAAAATGCTGTTAGTCCAATAAAAAAGGTATTACAAGATACTGCAACATTTTTTGATTTGCATCTATATATATATATATATATATATATATATATATATACCGTATTTATCGGCGTATAACACGCATTTTTTAGGCTAACATTTTTAGCCTAAAGTCTATCTGCGTGTTATATGCCGATAAGCCGCTGCAGTTCAATGATTTAAAGCGGGCGCTTTAAATCAATGAACTGCAGTGGCTTTTGCAGGTCCAGAGACCTGCCGTCGCTGACGGCTTCTCTGCCCCTGCCTGTCCTGGGGTCCAGAGACTGCCACCGTCATTGCCCCATTGCCTCCCCGTTTTATAATTACCTGTTCCCGGGGTCCGCGCTGCTTCTGGCTCCGGCCAGTCTCCTGCGTTGTCGCTATGCGTTGCGCTGCGCAATGACGAGTGACGTCTTCAACGCGACGTCAACGTCAGTGGGCCGGCGCACAGTGACAGCTAAGGATGCCTCCGGAGCCAAAAGAAGCGTTGACCCCGGGAACAGGTAATTATAAAACCGGGATGGGGGAGGTAATGGAGCAGCGGCGACGGCAGTCTCTGGATAGCCAGGGGGAGAGAAGCGGCGGCAGCAGGACTCTGGACCCCAGGAAAGGCAGGGGGAGAGAAGCGGGCAGCGACGGTGGTCTCTGACCCCGCAAAAGCCGCACTTCTGCGGGGTCAGAAACAGTCTATCAGGGTATACACATGCATACACACGCACCCTCATTTTACCAAGGATTTTTGGGTAAAAAACTTTTTTTACCCAAATATCCTTGGAAAAATGAGGGTGCGTGTTATAGGCCGGTGCGTGGTATACCCCGATAAATATGGTATATATATATATATATATATATATATATATATATATATATATATATATATATATATATATATAGTAAAAAGAATGGTGGTTTATTCCATGATGTAAAGACAACGTTACAGTAGGCTTCCGCTACCCAGAAAAAGGTAGCAGGAGGCTAATGAAACATTGTCTTCACATCATGGAATAAACCACCACTTTTTATTTCATCTACTTGGTCTGCTGCATTTATCTATTTACTATTGTGTTGGACCTGGTAACCGCAGTTTTGTGCATGCGTGCACGCATTTTTCAATTTCTTTTTACATTTTTCTCTTACGGATGTGATGCTTCCATTTGGACTTTATATACAGTATCTGTATGTGTGTATATATATATATATATATATATATATATATTTGTGGTCAGGACAACTATCAGAACCGAGCCTACCAAACCGTATGCAAAGCAGCTTGAGTTGTGCCATAACTGCTGCGACAGATATACCTAAAAGAGGACATACCCTGTAGTGAGATATTGAAGAATGTGGTTGGATGGGAGGGAAGAAATACTGAGAACCTCAGCTAGACAGGCGCCGACGGGCCCTATATGTATGGTAAGAGCTGCCCCTCCCAGAAACACGGCTAACAATTAGCCAAACACTTGTGGTCAGGACAACTATCAGAACCGAGCACCGAGCCTACCTAACCTTATGCAAAGCAGCTTGAGTTGTGCCATAACTGCTGCGACAGATATACCTAACATCATTAGGGTTTGAAGACATCATTAGGGGTTGAAGTAGGAAATATTTATTGTATGAATGGAGTACAATCACATAACCAGAACCTTAAATGCCAATAACATTTCACAATGTGGATCTGGAATGTATTTGGAGTAACATGAAGATCTCCACCTGCCCAGTTTCTTAATAAAGTGTACTGGAGTATTATTCTTAGAAGCTGCCGAGGCAGCTCCTATTCTAAATGAATGGCCAGATATAGACATCGGGTAGACCCCAATATTACTCAGTAACACACAGATGTATTTCATGAGCACTGCAGTTGGCAATGGTGCTCCCAATGCTGGGAACAATGGAGAATCAGTTGCCTCCCCACTCATGACACGTAACCATTCTAGGATGACTACAACAGGACACCATGCGTTACCGGCAGGGAAATACTTATTCTCATTGACTTTCCCAGGTGTAAGTGTTTTTGAACAGTGTAGCGTCAGGACATAGAAGGAGTCACACCACACTATTTGTGAGTTCTGTAAGAAAGCAGAAGAAGTATGAATCCTAGAGAATTCACCCAACCTGAAGAAGCCGTAATATGATAAATACATTGCAGTTTTTAACACTAAACTAAGAGTATGACCAAAGGGCATGCCAGACAAGACTTCTGACAAGAATCTGAATAGCTGCCCAGACACCGATTGATGTGTAGAGCCTGGTGCACTGTTAACTTTACTAATTCCTTTAAGGATTGCTCGGATAGAATGGAGTGAAAACAGTGACAGTCTGTCTGGGCATTCTAAGGACTGCAAGTGCTGGATGCCCGAGAGGTAGAGCTTTATCATATTATGAGAGAGTTTTAGGTTTGAATGGCAGAAAGCAACAAAAGCCAGCAGGTATTTGATATTACCGAAATGGTGCTGGGGGTATGTACGTTGGAACTTGCCAAACAATCTCCATGCTGTGTTATATGATTTGAACGTATTGTATGAAAGCGACTGTGCAATAAGCGTCTTAGCACTGCTTATATGTTGTTTCAATCCATCATCAATGACCTGAGGTGAGGAGTGGGAGTCGGTAGGGATCGGCCTCTGGACACACCTGGAAAAAAATTAAGCCAAGACAAGGCATCTGCCGCAATATTTTTCTGCCCACTAATATGTTCACCAAAGAAATGAAACTTATGAAGCAAAGTCAGCCAAATGAATCTCCTAACAAAGGACATGATCTCCATAGAACTAGACTGAGCACTATTCAAGATGTCTGCTACAGCAGCATTGTCACTCAAGAATATGACACTAGTATTGGTCCACTCCCGGCCCCAGACCTGAGAGGCTGCCACCACAAGGTAGATCTCAAACAAAGTGGAGACTTGCTTGTACCCAGGCAGGCTAACTATTTCAGCAGGCCAGGCATTGACCATCCAATGAGACCGACAGGTTGCTGCAAAACCAGTAGTGGAAACCACGTCGGTATGGACACATGGGGACTGCTGTGAGGCCTTTGGTATAAACAAGGATATGCCATTCCAATGGGACAATGACCTCTATTGATCAACACCCAGTGGAGGGCCTGTGCAAACTGATCAAAAATCCACGGGCTGCTCTTGAAGCCAAATGTCAGTTTGTTAGCGAAATAATACCGGTCGTCCCACTTGATGCCATGCCATTGTAATAGACTGAGTTTAATGGGGAGTAACTTAAAGGCATCTGTTATGTCCACCTTGGACAAAAAATACCCTTTCCCTAGATGGAGAATAACCTGTATGGCCTTATCTATGGAGGAGTACTTCATCGAGAACTCCTCCGATGGTATCAATGAATTTAGACTGGGGATGTGACAAGAATGAGGCGTGGAAAGGTTGTAAATTAACCTTTTTCTATTTAAAAAATTTCTCACACACCACTCCCACTGGATTCACTCTCCAAATATCAAAAGGTGGGAAAGACAACGGACCAATGAGGAAACCCTTTTGCAATTCTACTTCCAGTAGGGTAGTGACAGAAACAGGATCCGTGGAGGCAATAGATTTTTGGACTCAAAAGAGGACAGGGGAAGTGACACTAAGCCGGTGTAAAACCCCTCTGTTAACCCACTGATCAGGAACCAGACCCATGCAAGGATACTAGGTTTACCAGTTTGCCTTCAAGTATATCTATCTTATTGTTACTGGGAATAAAGTGTGATAGAGCAGCGTTTAGAAAACCGTCCAACCCACCTGGCATGCTAGTCTGAGAAGTACTAGGGGTGGGATTGACCAGTAAAGCTGGAGTAGGTGTATTCTCAACCGCTTCCAACCTGAATTCTATTCTTGAGATGAAGGATGACATATTATTTAACATGACATGCAACTGCAACAAAGAGATTTGGATAGTGTCCGGAGGTGCAGTTTCCTGACTAGAACCTGCCAAGTCCGCAGACAGGAGGCGAAAAAGTTCAGCTTTTCTAGCAGCAGCGGGGTATGGAATGTGTCTCTTGTACAATTCTGCCATCAGCTTGGGGATGGTCCATGCTCTAAGTTATGGTATACTGTTGTGCTCGTATTGCTGATCCACATTATCTGGTAGAGAGGCAGTTTTTTCTATGTCTGATATGTGGATTAATAAAAAAAAGGGGGAACCAGTCATGGCTGTTGAAACGGAACAAATGATGCCCACAACCTGTATAAACATGATGAATATATATATATATATATATATATATATATATATATATATATATATATATATATATGCTTTGATTTAACAAGAGAAAGCCTCCGAAACAACAAGTGATTTATGCACCCAGAACACAAGCATGACTTATGCTATGGACAGTTATGCAGAAACGGACGACACTTGCCAAAATGGACGAATTAGTAGCGAATACCTGCAAATGGACATAACAGCATGTGAATATGTGCTGATTAACATCTGCCCTCCCCCACTGTCTATACAGATAACCATGCACCCTAAGTACTAGGAAGCTCGTTAGCGATGGCAGAAGACGACAACTTGATGGATATACCCTCTGGGTACTGGGAAGCTTGCGAGCGATGTGTATACCTGAAAAAAGTGCCAGTAAAAACCAAAATGATGTACCCTGATAACATGAAAGACTTAAGACACTTTAGACAAATAGACGTGAATATGGATGCGGCCTATGGAAACCACCTGAAAATTGACATAACAACATGAAAACCTGCTTATAACATAGAAAACAGAATATAAAATTTTCACCCAGAAAACCTTATACTACCAGGGAAGTTTAACACAATGGATATAAGAGGCAGAACATGCACCTGTGGGAGGTTTATGCACAATAAAACATTGATCAACACATGCCCTTTGTTTTTTACCTTATACTAACGGAAATTTGCAGACAATACGCCTCGTAGTAACAAGGAAAATTGATGTTGACATGCCTCTATAACAAAACTAAAATAATAAGGGTGTAAGCAGGTGGAGTACTCAGACCACTAAAAAACACATGATTCTAATTTGGACTGTAAGGACGTAACTGGTAGCAACCGAACCTGCACCAGCCATGTATGCGTAGCTAAGCATGATCAACTGTTCTGATATTATGACGGGCTACAGTATGAGCCTATGTACTAAGTGTATAACATAGGCAGGACACAACAAGTGGGCAGAGACACAGCTCTGCTATGTACAATGCCTAGCGTACATGTGAGCATATCCAGAGCGCATGCCACAACAAGTAACACACAGACCTGTAGTAGGAACATGAAGCCAGACGGCCAGTTCTGTAAATATGGAGTACACCATAGTTTTTTTTAGTAAAATTTACTGTTTAATGCATCGTTACCTTCCCATTTGAATCCAAAATGGCAGCATTCAAGATGGCCATGATGTTGGTGAAATGACTTACCTTCCTCCCCAGCTTGTGTCTAAAATTGTATCACCCAAACCATTTTCATTTTATATGGGTGTTTACTTACTTTTGAGACACCCTGTATAAGGAAAATAAAAAGGGGGAGGAAGCAGGGAAAGGGGAGAAGGTGCCCTGGGACCCATTGTGAATAGTGGGATCCTGTGTTATCTATAAATTGCCATCACCTTTCATTACAATTCTACTTGTGATGATTCTGAGATGACTTTTGTAAAGTGATCGCTTCAGGACAGGAATTGTCAGCTTGTTATCATGTTCAGTATCGAGTGAAAACTGCATGAAATTCTGGATTTTATTTTATTTTTTTATAAATATCGATGGTGACATAGAAATTTTTTTAAATTACAAAAAAAATTAGATACTAGTCAATTTTCTTATGACATATTCCTGTTACGCCGAGCGCTCCGGGTCCCCGCTCCTCCCCGGAGCGCTCGCTACACTCTCGCTGCGATACCACCTCCAGCCGGGATGCGATTCGCGATGCGGGTGGCGCCCGCTCGCGATGCGCACCCCGGCTCCCGTACCTGACTCGCTCTCCGTCGGTCCTGTCCCGGCGCGCGCGGCCCCGCTCCCTAGGGCGCGCGCGCGCCGGGTCTCTGCGATTTAAAGGGCCACTGCGCCGCTGATTGGCGCAGTGGTTCTAATTAGTGCGTTCACCTGTGCACTCCCTATTTATCCTCACTTCCCCTGCACTCCCTCGCCGGATCTTGTTGCCATTGTGCCAGTGAAAGCGTTTCCTTGTGTGTTCCTAGCCTGTGTTCCAGACCTCCTGCCGTTGCCCCTGACTACGATCCTTGCTGCCTGCCCCGACCTTCTGCTACGTCCGACCTTGCTTCTGTCTACTCCCTTGTACCGCGCCTATCTTCAGCAGTCAGAGAGGTTGAGCCGTTGCTAGTGGATACGACCTGGTCACTACCGCCGCAGCAAGACCATCCCGCTTTGCGGCGGGCTCTGGTGAAAACCAGTAGTGACTTAGAACCGATCCACTAGCACGGTCCACGCCAATCCCTCTCTGGCACAGAGGATCCACCTCCTGCCAGCCGGCATCGTGACAGTAGATCCGGCCATGGATCCCGCTGAAGTTCCTCTGCCAGTTGTCGCCGACCTCACCACGGTGGTCGCCCAGCAGTCACAACAGATAGCGCAACAAGGCCAACAGCTGTCTCAACTGACCGTGATGCTACAGCAGCTACTACCACAGCTTCAGCAATCATCTCCTCCGCCAGCTCCTGCACCTCCTCCGCAGCGAGTGGCCGCTTCTGGCCTACGACTATCCTTGCCGGATAAATTTGATGGGGACTCTAAATTTTGCCGTGGCTTTCTTTCCCAATGTTCCCTGCACTTGGAGATGATGTCGGACCAGTTTCCTACTGAAAGGTCTAAGGTGGCTTTCGTAGTCAGCATTCTGTCTGGAAAAGCTCTGTCATGGGCCACACCGCTCTGGGACCGCAATGACCCCGTCACTGCCTCTATACACTCCTTCTTCTCGGAAATTCGAAGTGTCTTTGAGGAACCTGCCCGAGCCTCTTCTGCTGAGACTGCCCTGTTGAACCTGGTCCAGGGTAATTCTTCCGTTGGCGAGTACGCCGTACAATTCCGTACTCTTGCTTCAGAACTATCCTGGAATAATGAGGCCCTCTGCGCGACCTTTAAAAAAGGCCTATCCAGCAACATTAAAGATGTTCTGGCCGCACGAGAAATCCCTGCTAACCTACATGAACTCATTCATCTAGCCACTCGCATTGACATGCGTTTTTCCGAAAGGCGTCAGGAGCTCCGCCAGGATATGGACTTTGTTCGCACGAGGCGTTTTTTCTCCCCGGCTCCTCTCTCCTCTGGTCCCCTGCAATCCGTTCCTGTGCCTCCCGCCGTGGAGGCTATGCAGGTCGACCGGTCTCGCCTGACACCTCAAGAGAGGACAAGACGCCGCATGGAGAATCTCTGCCTGTACTGTGCCGGTACCGAACACTTCCTGAAGGATTGTCCTATCCGTCCTCCCCGCCTGGAAAGACGTACGCTGACTCCGCACAAAGGTGAAACAGTCCTTGATGTCAACTCTGCTTCTCCACGTCTTACTGTGCCTGTGCGGATATCTGCCTCTACCTTCTCCTTCTCCACTAAAGCCTTCTTGGACTCCGGATCTGCAGGAAACTTTATTTTGGCCTCTCTCATCAACAGGTTCAACATCCCAGTGACCAGTCTCGCCAGACCTCTCTACATCAATTGTGTTAATAATGAAAGATTGGACTGTACCATACGTCTCCGCACGGAGCCCCTTCTAATGTGCATCGGACCTCATCACGAGAAAATTGAATTTTTGGTCCTCCCCAATTGCACTTCCGAAATTCTCCTTGGTCTACCCTGGCTTCAACACCATTCCCCAACCCTGGATTGGTCCACTGGGGAGATCAAGAGTTGGGGTCCCTCTTGTTTCAAGGACTGCCTTAAACCGGTTCCCAGTTCCCCTTGCCGTGACTCTGTGGTTCCCCCTGTAACCGGTCTCCCTAAGGCCTATATGGACTTTGCGGATGTTTTTTGCAAAAAACAAGCTGAGACTCTACCTCCTCACAGGTCTTATGATTGTCCTATTGACCTCCTCCCGGGCACTACTCCACCCCGGGGCAGAATTTATCCTCTCTCTGCCCCAGAGACTCTTGCTATGTCTGAGTACATCCAGGAAAATTTAAAAAAGGGCTTTATCCGCAAATCCTCCTCTCCTGCCGGAGCCGGATTTTTCTTTGTGTCCAAAAAAGATGGCTCCCTACGTCCTTGCATTGACTACCGCGGTCTTAATAAAATCACGGTAAAGAACCGCTACCCCCTACCTCTCATCTCTGAACTCTTTGATCGCCTCCAAGGTGCCCACATCTTTACCAAACTGGACTTAAGAGGTGCTTATAATCTCATCCGCATCAGAGAGGGGGATGAATGGAAAACGGCATTTAACACTAGAGATGGACACTTTGAGTATCTGGTCATGCCCTTTGGCCTGTGCAACGCCCCTGCCGTCTTCCAAGACTTTGTTAATGAAATTTTTCGTGATCTCTTATACTCCTGTGTTGTTGTATATCTGGACGATATCCTGATTTTTTCTGCCAATCTAGAAGAACACCGCCAGCATGTCCGTATGGTTCTTCAGAGACTTCGTGACAATCAACTTTATGCCAAGATGGAGAAATGTCTGTTTGAATGCCAATCTCTTCCTTTCCTAGGATACTTGGTCTCTGGCCAGGGACTACAAATGGATCCAGACAAACTCTCTGCCGTCTTAGATTGGCCACGCCCCTCCGGACTCCGTGCTATCCAACGTTTTTTGGGGTTCGCCAATTATTACAGGCAATTTATTCCACATTTTTCTACCGTTGTGGCTCCTATCGTGGCTTTAACCAAAAAAAATGCCAATCCCAAGTCTTGGCCTCCTCAAGCGGAAGACGCCTTTAAACGGCTCAAGTCTGCCTTTTCTTCGGCTCCCGTGCTCTCCAGACCTGACCCATCTAAACCCTTCCTATTGGAGGTTGATGCCTCCTCTGTAGGAGCTGGAGCGGTCCTTCTACAAAAAAATTCTTCCGGGCATGCTGTTACTTGTGGTTTTTTTTCTAGGACCTTCTCTCCGGCGGAGAGGAACTACTCCATCGGGGATCGAGAACTTCTAGCCATTAAATTAGCACTTGAGGAATGGAGGCATCTGCTGGAGGGATCAAGATTTCCAGTTATTATTTACACCGATCACAAGAACCTCTCCTATCTCCAGTCTGCCCAACGGCTGAATCCTCGCCAGGCCAGGTGGTCTCTGTTCTTTGCCCGATTTAATTTTGAAATTCACTTTCGGCCTGCCGATAAGAACATTAGGGCCGATGCTCTCTCTCGTTCCTCGGATGCCTCGGAAGTTGAACTCTCTCCGCAACACATCATTCCTCCTGACTGCCTGATTTCCACTTCTCCAGCCTCCATCAGGCAAACTCCTCCAGGAAAGACCTTCGTCTCTCCACGCCAACGTCTCGGAATCCTCAAATGGGGTCACTCCTCCCATCTCGCAGGTCATGCAGGCATCAAGAAATCTGTGCAACTCATCTCTCGCTTCTATTGGTGGCCGACTCTGGAGACGGATGTCGTGGACTTTGTGCGAGCCTGCACTGTCTGTGCCCGGGATAAGACTCCTCGCCAGAAGCCCGCTGGTTTTCTTCATCCTCTGCCTGTCCCCGAACAGCCTTGGTCTCTGATTGGTATGGATTTTATTACAGACTTACCCCCATCCCGTGGCAACACTGTTGTTTGGGTGGTCGTTGATCGATTCTCCAAAATGGCACATTTCATCCATCTTCCTGGTCTTCCTTCAGCGCCTCAGTTGGCTAAACAATTTTTTGTACACATTTTTCGTCTTCACGGGTTGCCCACGCAGATCGTCTCGGATAGAGGCGTCCAATTCGTGTCAAAATTCTGGAGGGCTCTCTGTAAACAACTCAAGATTAAATTAAACTTTTCTTCTGCATATCATCCTCAATCCAATGGACAAGTAGAAAGAATTAACCAGGTCTTGGGTGATTATTTACGACATTTTGTTTCCTCCCGCCAGGATGATTGGGCAGATCTTCTACCATGGGCCGAATTCTCGTATAACTTCAGAGTCTCTGAATCTTCCTCCAAATCCCCATTTTTCGTGGTGTACGGCCGTCACCCTCTTCCTCCCCTCCCTACCCCCTTGCCCTCTGGTCTGCCCGCTGTGGATGAAATTTCTCGTGATCTTTCCACCATATGGAGAGAGACCCAAAATTCTCTCTTACAGGCTTCATCACGCATGAAGAAGTTTGCTGATAAGAAAAGAAGAGCTCCTCCCATTTTTTCTCCTGGAGACAAGGTATGGCTCTCCGCTAAATATGTCCGCTTCCGTGTCCCTAGCTACAAGTTGGGACCACGCTATCTTGGTCCTTTCAAAATTTTGTGCCAGATTAATCCTGTCTCTTACAAACTTCTTCTTCCTCCTTCTCTTCGTATTCCTAATGCCTTTCACGTTTCTCTTCTTAAACCACTCATTATCAACCGTTTCTCTCCCAAACTTGTTTCCCCCACTCCTGTTTCCGGCTCCTCGGACATCTTCTCCGTTAAAGAAATACCGGCATCCAAAAAGGTCAGGGGTAAAACTTTTTTTTTGGTTGATTGGGAGGGTTGTGGTCCAGAAGAGAGATCCTGGGAACCTGAGGACAATATCCTAGACAAAAGTCTGCTCCTCAGGTTCTCAGGCTCTAAGAAGAGGGGGAGACCCAAGGGGGGGGGTACTGTTACGCCGAGCGCTCCGGGTCCCCGCTCCTCCCCGGAGCGCTCGCTACACTCTCGCTGCGATACCACCTCCAGCCGGGATGCGATTCGCGATGCGGGTGGCGCCCGCTCGCGATGCGCACCCCGGCTCCCGTACCTGACTCGCTCTCCGTCGGTCCTGTCCCGGCACGCGCGGCCCCGCTCCCTAGGGCGCGCGCGCGCCGGGTCTCTGCGATTTAAAGGGCCACTGCGCCGCTGATTGGCGCAGTGGTTCTAATTAGTGCGTTCACCTGTGCACTCCCTATTTATCCTCACTTCTCCTGCACTCCCTCGCCGGATCTTGTTGCCATTGTGCCAGTGAAAGCGTTTCCTTGTGTGTTCCTAGCCTGTGTTCCAGACCTCCTGCCGTTGCCCCTGACTACGATCCTTGCTGCCTGCCCCGACCTTCTGCTACGTCCGACCTTGCTTCTGTCTACTCCCTTGTACCGCGCCTATCTTCAGCAGTCAGAGAGGTTGAGCCGTTGCTAGTGGATACGACCTGGTCACTACCGCCGCAGCAAGACCATCCCGCTTTGCGGCGGGCTCTGGTGAAAACCAGTAGTGACTTAGAACCGATCCACTAGCACGGTCCACGCCAATCCCTCTCTGGCACAGAGGATCCACCTCCTGCCAGCCGGCATCGTGACAATTCCCTTAAATATATTCAGTTTGAAATTTAAATCCATTCCAGAGATAGGTGGGAGGTACAGTTGACCCATTGCACTCATGGAAAACATCTTTTTCTTGATTCTGCAAGGTAAGGATAACAAATCCTTTATGGTGTAAACATAAAAAAATAAAGTTCCAATTGTTAATTTTTGCTCACTTCAATACCAAAAATAAAAAGCGATCAAAAATTCCCGATGGTACTGATAACAACTACAGGTTAAGGTACAAAAAATAAATAGGGGTCAGAAGAAGACAATTTTAAGCATACTCCTTTTCTTACAAAAAGTTATTGGGGGAGATTTATCAAGGGATTTAGAGCATTTTTTTGCTTACAAAAGTTACACATAAAAAATGTGCACCTAAGCAAATTTTTTTTGTGCGACTTTTGGCTGTAAGCAAAAATAAACAAAGGAGCTTACCAAAGCAAATTTCAGTTTTCATTTTGCAGTAGTCAGGGATTTATCAAGTGCGAAAGTCGCACAAAAAGTCGCAACCGCCTCCAAAGCACCGCAAATGTAAGCAAGTCTGGAGCTGGCTTACAAAACTTACTTTGGAGAGTGGAACTACATATTTCCCGCTGGGAGCCGAGATCACAGCTCCGGCAGGAAATATGAAATCATATCTGTACAAAGGAACCCGGGCTGGCATCACTGTGCAGCCGCCCGGGCTCCGTTTTACCCCCCACCCCACAGTCATCTCCCGCCGACTCCCCCCCACCCCTCATCTCCCCCTGTCATCTCTCCCCCCACCCCCGCTCATTCATCTCTCCCCTGGTCATCTCTCCTCTCACCCCCGCTCATTCATCTCTCCCCTGCCATGTCATCTGCTGCACCCCCCCCCCCCACTTATCTTTCCCCCGCTGCTGGTCCCCCCAGCTCATCTCCCCCCTGCCCAGTAATCTCCCGCAACCCGTCGCTTATCTTTCTTCCGCTGCTGGTCAGCTTCATCTTGCCTCCCGTACATCTCCCAAACCCCGCTTGATGTTACAGGACTATAACTCCCAGCATGTCCTTTCAGTGAGGACATGCTGGGAGTTGTAGTTGCAGTGTTGAGCAGGCCGGTGGTAGATGCAGGCCGGCTCCCCGGAATATGAAACTACAGTGTAATCTCATATTTGCCGGTCTGAGCTGTGATTGGCTGGTCGGTCTCAGTCAATCACAGCCCAGACCAGCAAATAGGAGATTACACTGTAGTTTCATATTCCGGGGAGCCGACCGGCCTGCATCTACCACCGGCCCACTCACCGATGCAACTACAACTCCCAGCATGTCCTCACTGAAAGGACATGCTGGGAGTTATAGTCCTGTAACAGCAAGCGGGGGTGGGAGATGTACAGGCAGCAAGATGAAGCTGACCAGCGGCAGAGGAAAAGATGAGCGGCAGAGGAAAAGATGAGCGGCAGAGGAAAAGAAAAGCGGAGGAGGAAAAGATGAGTGGCAGAAGAAACAAGCGGTGGAGGAAAAGATAAGCGGCGGAGGAAAGATAAGCGGGAGGTTGCGGGAGATTACTGGGTGGGGGGAGACTAGCTGGAGGGGGGGGAGATGAGCTAGAGGGGGGGAGACGAGCTGGAGGGGGGGATGAGCTTGGGGGGGGAGAGATGAGCTGGGGGGAATAAACTAGGGGGTGGGCAGGGGGGGGTTTCTCCAGCTGTTGCTAAACTACAACTCCCATCACAGGAATAATAGTTTAGCTACAGGCCGCCTCCAGCTGTTGCTAAACTACAACTCCCATCATGGGAGTTGTAGTTTAGAAACAGCAAGACTCCAGCTGTTGCTAAACTGGAGGCTTGCTGTTGCTAAATTACAAATGATGGGTGTTGTAGTTTAGCAACAGCTAGAGGCCTCTTGTTTGGAAACGCTGGTTTAGGGATGTTTTCTCAAAGGAAGGGGGCCATAAACGTACAAACCAATTTTCGTGTTCTTTTCTTCTTATTTCAGATCCTTGTATGGACTTCTTTGGATTCGGGGACTACGTCGATGAACAGTGTTTTTTTTTTTTTTTTTTTTTTAAACATTCATAAAATGGCTTGTGGGGGAGTGTTTTTTGGAATAAAAGTTTTTAAAAATTGTTTTTTTTTTATTTCCTTTACAGGCTTAGTAGTGGAAGCTGTCTTGTAAACAGAATCCATTACTAAGCCGGGTTTAGCATTAGCCCCCAAAACAGCTAGCGCTAACCCCCAACTATAACCCTAGTACCCAACGCCACAGGGGTGCTGGGAAGAGCTGGTACCAACAGGCCCTGAATGTCAAAAATTGTACTCCTGTGCCTAGGCAGTAACAGGCTGGTGTTATTTAGGCTAGGGAGGGCCAGTAACAATGGTCCTCGCCCACCCTGGTAATATCAGGCTGTTGTTGTTTGGTTGGTATCTAGCTGAGAATGAAAATACAGGGAACCCTATGCGTTATTCAGTGCTAAAAAAAAACAAAAAAACAACACATTTAAAAAACTTTGATTAAAAAAAACACTCCCCCACAAGCCCTCGTTAAACATTTTATTAATATTAAACCAAAAAAACGTGGTTCATCGTAGTCCACCGAATCTGAAGAAGTCCACAGGATACATGGATCTGAATTGAGAAGAAAAAAAAAATGGGTTAGTACATTCAGGGGGAAAAAAGTTGTAAAAAAAATTTTAATAAACACACACACACATATCACACTTTTTTTTTACAGCTGTGACTTGAGGTGGGGTGACAAAGTGCTGTTCTGAAGTCATTTATTGGTTTTTGCTTATGTGAGCCAAATTTATCAACCCCTGTGATAGTATGACAAATGTGTCACACATAACCAAAACCAAAAGCAAGAAAAAAATGCCTACAGAACTCGCTAACCAAAGCAACAATGATAAATCGCCCACATTATTTTTAAAAATAGTAAAATAAAATTAAGCCTATATAAACTGAGTATCGCTATAATCGTATTGACCTAGAGAATGAAGATAAGACATCATTCATCATTTTAAACGTTAAATGCACTGTGTAGACACAAAAACCCCAAAAGTTGCAAAATTGCTTTTTTAATTTCAGTTTTGCCCTACAAATATATATATCTATATATTTTTTTTTTTTTTGCCACGCCATAGATTTTGTGGTCAAATGAAGGATGTCATTATAAAGTACAATTTGTCCTGCGTGGAACAAGTCCACATATAGCCCTGAAAGTGGAAAACTGAAAGAGTTATGGAAGGCGAGGAAGAAAAAAGCAAACCGCAAAAATGAAAATTGGCCCAGTAATTAACGCCAAAAGAACACCGTGTCATTAAAGGGTTAACCTGCATCTTTACAGTCAATTCACAAGTTAGATTTGGCAAGGAATTTTTCTGTCTTAAAATCCATTCCAGTCACCTGAATGGGGTTGTTACTGCAACACGTACATTTATTTCTGCAAGCGACAAACAGACATATAGAACAGTCTTGCTGCAATCAGTGTTAATGTGCTGTATCAGCCAATGAAAGAAGCATCACATGATAAAGAGTTCCTGTAGCTGCAAATATAAACGTCTCCCCTAGGTGGTGCTGTAAATCATATGTTGGAAGGTTCATGTTCAGTAATAAGTCTTACTTGATTGAAAATAATGTATTTACATAGAATATTCTGACTGGTAATGTAACATACATAGTTACATAGTTTGTAAGGTTGAAAAAAGACAAAAGTCCATTGAGTTGATCCAGAGGGAGGCGAAAAAAAACTCATGAGGCTGATGCCAATTGTCCCATAACAGAGGAAAAATTCCTTCCCGACTCCAATATGGCATCAGAATAAATCCCTGGATCAAAGTTCTATTCCCCAAATCCAGTATCCATAAACTGTAAGTAAAACCTTCTTTCCTCTAGATGTAGAGGATGCCCCCTTGTCATGGTTATCGGCCTAGGTATAAAAAGATCACTAAAAAGATCTCTGTACTGTCCATTCATATATATTTGTAGTATATAGATGTACAAGCGCTACCTAGGACTAAGGGAGGTGAAATAGCTGCCGATTAGTTGTATATGGTTCCCTGTATACCATATACTAAGGGATGTAAAAACTAAAATTTATAATAATAATAATCAGCGCTAAAAATATAAAAAAATATATTAAATGGCACAATCTATGAATATAAAGGAAAATCAGTTTTTATTTTTCACAGGGTGGTATATAGAGGTACCAAGGTAGTTATGGTGGAAATCATCAAAGTGCAACGTGCTGTAAAAGAGATATATATAGAGAGTATATAGTTAGATATCCACCAATACTATGTAGCTACTATAAGCGCTTATGATTGATAGTAAGATCAGTACCTGTTGTTACGCCGAGTGCTCCGGGTTCCCGCTCCTCCCCAGAGCGCTCGCAGCGTTCTCCTGTTCGCAGCGCCCCCGGTCACCGGGAGCGCTGCGATAATGTCCCTAGCAGGGATGCGATCCGCGATGCGGGACGCGCCCCGCTCGCGGTGCGCATCCCGACCCGCTTACCAGACTTGTTCCCCGTCTGTGCTGTCCCAGCGCGCGCGGCCCCGCTCCCTAGGGCGCGTGCGCGCCGGCTCTCTCACTGATTGGCGCATGGTTTTAATTAGTGTGTTCACCTGTGCACCTCCCTATATTACCTCACTTCCCCTTCACTTCCTTGCCGGATCTTGTTGCCATTGTGCCAGTGAAAGCATTCCTTGCGTATCCCAAGCCAGTTCCAGACCTCTTGCTGTTGCCCCTGACTACGATCATTGCTGTCTGCCCTGACCTTCTGCTACGTCCGACCCTGCTCTTGCCTAATCCCTTGTACCGCGCCTATCTCAGCAGTCAGAGGGGTTGAGCCATTGCCGGTGGATACGACCTGGTTGCTACCGCCGCTGCAAGACCATCCCGCTTTGCGGCGGGCTCTGGTGAAAACCAGTAGCAACTTAGAACCGGTCCGCCGGCACGGTCCACGCCAATCCCTCTCTGACACAGAGGATCCACCTCCAGCCAGCCGAATCCTGACACCTGTAATTCAGGATGAGTGAGTTCATTAGTTGGTGGGAGTCTAACAGTGAAGTGCAATGCGCTGCAGGTAAGGTGCAACCGGCTGCAGGCAGACCACAGGGTGCAAGATTGCTGTGGGCGAGGTAAGGACAATGGGGGAGATTTATCAAAACCTGTGCAGAGGAAGAGTGGTGCAGTTGCCCATAGCAACCAATCAGATTGCTTCTTTCATTTTCCACAGGCCTCTATAGAGGCCTGTGGAAAATGAAAGAAGCAATCTGATTGGTTGCTATGGGCAACTGCACCACTCTTTCTCTGCACAGGTTTTGATAAATTTCTCCCCCAATAAGGGTATTAGCAATAGAGGATATGCGATATTAGAGAAGTTGCGGACAATGATATAGCTTCTCAGGTTTGTGAAAGAAATTAGCTCGGGTACATTACGTGCTGCAGTAAGTATAAATATACCTGAGTTTTTCTCTGTAGAATGGTTGCTCCGGCAGTGCACGCTTGCCACTTGATGTCCGTGGAGAAGGTCGCAGTACGCAGGTTATTTGCTGTGTGGTTTTTCGGAATACTCTCTCTATATATATATATATATCTTTTTTTTACAGCACGTTGCACTTTGATGATTTCCACCATAGCTACCTTGGTACCTCTATATACCACCCTGTATATACCACCCTATTAATATTTTACAGTTTTTTAGCGCTGATTATTATAAATTTTAGTTCATATATACTTGTACATTGGGATCCGATCGCCCCTAAGATCTCTTTTCTCTAAACTATATAACCCTAATCTTCATAACTCGTCTTGGTCCTGTAATCCTCCCAATGATTGCAGACAATAATGGACACTAGATGGATTTGCTGATGACATTTTCTGCAGTAAATACACTGGAAGATTTGTGCACGTTTTACCTTCCTTCTTGATTTCAATGGAGAAAATATGTGACAAATCCACAAGGTGAATTGACATGTTGCAGATTTTAAAATCCAAGTGTCAGACTGGGGTATCTCAGATTAGAGGAAATCATTGTCGAGGGTTACTCTTCAGTGGCGTCTCCAGCATTCATATTTAGGGGGGGCACATGGGGGGCCAGTGACAAAAGTGGGGGGGCAATTTTAAAACGTATATATATATATATATATATATATATATATATATATACATAAATAAATTTATATATACACACACACCGTGCAGAACATGTTTAATTAAAAAAAATAAATCCGAAGTTTGCAGACTCCCTCTGCAAACTGCACTCTCAGATAGGTAAGGGAGCCGCACTGCTCGCTCCATTCATTTCCTCTACAAACTTCTTTCTCAGGAAGATGATGTGTAGCCGTACTGTGCGCTCCACTGGCTCCCTCTGCAAACTGCAATCTCAGGTAGGTAAGGTGAAGCCGCACTGTCCGCTTGCTCTACTCCCCCTTTCTTGCTCAGGTCCCCCTTACTTGCTCTGCTCTCTGCTCCCCTCTACTTACTCTGCTCCCCCTTACTTGCTCAGCCCCCTGCTGCTCCTTACTTGCTCAGCCTCCCTTGTTTGCTCAACCCCCCCTTACTTGCTAAGCACCCCCTTATTTGATCAGCCCCCCTATTAGCTCACCCCCCTTAATTGCTCAGCCTGCCCTGTTTGCTCAACCCCCCTTACTTGCTCAGTTCCCCCTTACTTTCTCTGCTCCCCCTTCCTTTCCCAGCCCCCTTACTTGCTCAGCCCCCTATTAGCTAAGCCTCCTCTTACAGCTCAGCCCCCCTTATTTTCTCAGTCCCCCCTTACCTTATTTGCTCAGTCCCCCCAGTCCTTACTTGTCCTTACCTTGCTTACTCATCCCCCTTATTTTCTCAGCCTTCCCCCCTTATTAGCTCAGCCCCCACTATTTGCTCATCCCCCTCTTACAGCTTCCCCCTTATTTGCTCAGACCCCCTTACTTGCTCAGCCTCCCTCTCTTATTTGCTCAGCCTCCCTCCCTTACTTGCTCAGCCTCCCTCCCTTACTTGCTCAGCCTCCCTTACTTGCTCAGCCTCCCTTTACTTGCTCAGCTCCCCCTTAACTTACTTGCTCATTCCCCCTTGTTAGCTCAGCACCCCTTGAGTTATTTGCTTAGTCCCCCATTATTAGCTCAGCCCCCCTTACTTGCTCAGCTATCCCTTACGTAACTTGCTCAGCCCCCCTTATTTGCTCAACCTCCCACCTTATTTGTTCAGCCCCCCATTAAGTTATTTTCTCAGCCCCCCCCCTTATTTGTTCAGCCCCCCCCAGACCCCCTTATTTGCTCTTCCTAACTGCTCCTAACTGCTCTTGGCTCTTCTCACTCTACTCCCCTTTCCTTGCTCACTTCTCCTTACTTTACTTACTGCTCTTGCTGTGTCTTGCTCTTCAGGTTCTAACTTCTTCTCACTGCTTACACTCTGTCTCTTCGCCGTCCGCAATGTGCGCTCCCGCTCCTCTTCCTCTCTTTCTGTCCGCCGAGTCCGACTGCCAGAAAGCACGGGTTGTGCGCACGTGACCCTGGTGCCACTCAGCCACATCAAAATAATCAGCCCCAAGGTGAGAGGGAGGAAGGAGAAAAGGAAGCAGTGCTCCCTTGTGGCGCCGGCACGGCTGCAAATGCCGCCAGAGTGGCGCCGGCTGAGTTATTAGAAAATAACTTAGTTTATTTTAAATTGATCTAGGGAGGGCCATGGACCCCCCCCCCCCCTAGCGCCACCAGTGCTACTCTTCAGCTAAATAGAATAATTTCTACTTTTAGTGGAATACATTTTGCATTTAGAGGAAAGAAGGTTTCACCATCATCACAGACGGGGATTCTTTACTGTAAGAGCAGTGAGACTATGGAACTCTCTGCCACATGATGTTGTGATTTCTGATTCAATAAAAAGGTTCAAGTCGGGCCTGGATTCTTTTCTGGAAAAATATAATATTACAGGTAATGGATACTAGATTTATGGGGATAGAACGTAGATCCAATGATTTATTCTAATGCCATATTGGGGTCAGAAAAAAATCCTCCCATCAGCCCTTGTGTCCCGGTACTTAAGGACCAAGGACGTACACCTTGGTCCCATTAGCGGGGTTTAAAGTGTGCTCATGAGCTGAGCATGCTTCACACCCGGTGTGTCCTGACTGCTATCAGCAGCCAGGACCAGTGTTGATGCTGGGTATCACCAATTTATTTTAAATAAAATAAAAATAATCATATGTGGTACCACCACGTGCGTAAATGTCCAAACTATTAAAATATAATGGTAGCTAAACCACATGGTTGATGGCGTACACATAAAAAAATACCAAAGTCCAAGGCATTTTTGGTCACTTCATATACCATAAAAATTTATAAAAAGCAATCCAAAAGTCCCATCAAAACAAACATGATACCAATAAACACTACAGATCCCGGCACAAAAAAATAAGCCCTCCTATAGCCCTGTATGAGGAAAAATAAAAAAGTTATAGGGGTCAGAAGATGACAATTTTAAACATACTAATTTTGGTGCATGTAGTTATAATTTTATTAAAGTAGTGAAATAAAATAAACCTGCATAAATTGGGTAGCCTTGTAACCGTATAAACCTACAGAATACACATAAGGTATAATTTTTACCGAAAAGTGCAATGCGTAGAAAAGAAAGCCCCCAAAATTTACAAAATGGTGTTTTTTTATTTCACCCCACAAGTAAGTTTTTGTTTTTTTTATTTCGCCGCAGATTATGTTATAAAATGAGGGATGTCATTACAAAGTTAAATTAGTGATGCAAAAAACAAGCCCTTATATGGGTCTGTAGGTGCAAAATTGAAAGTGCACTTTCTTTTTTCCTCCTCCCCTTCTAAAAATCATAACGCTTTCAATTTTGCACCTACAGACCCATATAAGGGCTTGTTTTTTTGCATCACCAATTGTACTTTGTAATGACATCACTTATTTTATAACCAAATATGCAGCGAACCCCCAAAAAATTTGTGGGATGAAATTTTAAAAGACGCCATTTTGTAACTTTTGTCCCCTTTTGACCCCCTAAACTTTGTTAATTTTCTGCATACGGGGCTATATGAGGGCTCATTTCTTTTACGCCGTGCTCTGTAGTTTTCATCGGTACCATTTTTGTTTTGATGGGACTTTTTGATCGCTTTCTATTAAAGGGGCATTCCAGGAAAAAAACTTTTTTTTATATAAATCAACTGGCTCCAGAAAGTTAAACAGATTTGTAAATTACTTCTATTAAACAATCTTAATCCTTCCAGTACTTATGAGCTGTCCTTTTCTGTCAAAGTGCTCTCTGATGACACCTGTCTCAGGAACCGCACAGTTTAGAAGAGGTTTACTATGGGGTTTGCTTCTAAACTGGGCGGTTCCCGAGACAGGTGTAATCAGTACTGAAAGGATCAAGATTTTTTAATAGAAGTCATTTACAAATCTGTTTAACTTTCTGGAGCCAGTTGATATATATAAAAAAGTTTTTTCCTGGATAACCCCTTTAATTCTTTTATGGTATATGAAGTGACCAAAAATGCACTATTTTGGACTTTGGTATTTTTTACGTGTACGCCATCAACCGTGCAATTTAATTAACATTATATTGTAATAGTTTGGACACATTCGGTGGTAACACATTTGTTTACGTTTATTTTTTATTACATTATTATTATAATTTTTTTTTTACACTTTTTACTTTTTATTTAGTCCTTATAGGGGGAGAGCTTTGGCTCAGCATTGATCAGTGTTATCAGTGCTCTTCTGCTCTAGCCTGCCGTGGCTGACTGCAGCATCAGAGGACCGATTGGCCGGCGAGGAGGCAGGTAAGGGCCCTCCCGCTGTCCACTCAGCTGATCGAGAACAACGATTTCTCTGCGGATGTCCCCATCAACTCTGCTGAGCTACCAGCAACTTTGATCACGTTGTCTAAAGGGTTAAAATTTCATAGTGTGAACTTACTAGTGGGAACCACAGGGGTCAATTTTGTCCCTTATTCTCTGCAAAATATTTATTAATTACCTTTATTACAGACTTTTTTTTTTACTTTTTAATTTTTATTTTTATTTTACTTAAAGGGGTACTCCACTGAAAAATGTTTTTTTTTTTAATCAACTGGTGCCAGAAAGTTAAACAGATTTGTAAATTACTTCTATTTAAAAATCTTAATCCTTCCAGTACTTATCAGCTTCTGTATGCTTCACAGAAAGTTCTTTTCTTTTTGAAATTCCGTTCTGTCTGACCACAATGCTCTCTGCTGACACCTCTGTCCAATTAAGGAACTGTCCAGAGCAGGAGCAAATCCCCATAGCAAACCTATCCTGCTCCGGACAGTTCCTAAAATGGACAGAGGTGTCAGCACAGAGCATTGTTAAAAAAGAAAATAACTTCCTCTGGAGCATATAGCAGCTGATAAGTACTGGAAGGATTAAGATTTTTAAATAGAAATTATTTACAAATCTGTTTAACTTTCTGGTACCAGTTGATTAAAAATATATATATTTTTTTTAAACAATACCAAAAACAAATGTGAAGCTCACTCAAACATAAAAAGAGAAACAGCCAAGGAATCCAAAAATACAAGAAAAAGAAGAACAGTCCTCAAGGGTGTTTTTAGGAATAAGATAAAGGTAATAAACAAATATATGGAGGTAGGGAGGGAAAGAGGGCGACATTAGTGAATATTAAAATTCAATTAATATTAGTAGAAAGAATGTAACAGTTGCAATAAAAGTGACTTTGTGGATCTTTATTGCTACTGTTAAGTTCTTTCTACTAATCAACACTTTCAGTATTACAACCCTGAATTGATTACTACCATTCTGGATTTATTTGCTACTTATTAAACTGCCAGAATCTGCAAAATGTGAATAGGACCTGAATGAACAGTGAGTTTTACTACTAAAAAAACCCCAAACTAATAAGTATTTTTACTACAGAAATACGGACTGATGTTTTATGCTAATAAGTGACGTATACCCAGCAGAATATTTGTTTTATTCTTAGAGGTGGTCATAAGCCTTCATTTTTTACATTTTATAGATATATATATGTGGTGTCCCGGTACCGTATTGCATACCGTACCTTGGTTGGGAGTCCCCTAAGTCAGAGTTCCTAGTAACTGTGGGATTCCGTTTCTTTAGTCATCCCCTATTCACCCCTCAAATAGTTAATATATTACTAAAATAAATGTAAATACTGTATAGAAAGTGTATACTTACCTTGCATAGCGTCACAGTGCCTGCGGGTCATGTGACTGTGGTTTAGTCTCTATGGTAGGTAAAAGGACCTTTGGAGGTTCTGGGTGAAGTGATACCCACAATGCCTTGTAAAGCTGATTGACAGATGGTGTGGACCAATCCTAAAACGGCCAGCCCCTGCCCATATAAGGGAGCTACAGCCAATGATCTCTCTCTTCTCTTGTTCCTGCGCTGCAAAGCAAGCAGCATCTCTTTACTCTTGGGTTGCTGACACTTCATGAGGTAGGACCTCCGCAACTTGCAAAGACAACTACTAGGCCAAAGCCTGCCGGCTTTGACCTGAAACTTCCCCGCTTGTGCTAGCGAGACCTCTGGACCTAAACATACCCCTAAATCCAACGGATCTGCGCATACTAAATCCTACTAAGCTAAAGAACTTACAAAAGTCCCAGCCGTACGTCAATCTCAGCTAAGCTGCACATAGACTTTGTTATAAAGACTGTTCCTGTATTCGCATGTTACAGAAAATCTTCAGTAAAGTTTACGCAAGTTTTCAGCAAAGCTCTGGTTGTGGACAATACTTTATTCTACATCTCCATTTCGCTTTTGGGAAGGGTGGCGATAGGCAAAGCCATACAGCATTTAACCCTCACCCTGGCATAACGACTGACAAGAGTTAATTATAACCGTGATATACCTCACAGCAACACCCCAACTGCCATACACCCCCCAGGCACCATATATATATATATATATATATATATATATATATATATAGTCATGGCCGTAAATGTTGGCACCCTTGAAATTTTTCTAAAAAATGAAGTATTTCTCACAGAAAAGGATTGCAGTAACACATGTTTTGCTATACACATGTTTATTCCCTTTGTGTGTATTGGGACTAAACCAAAAAAGGGACGAAAAAAGCAAATTTTACAAAAATGGGATGGACAAAATTATTTCTAACCCTTTAAAAATTGTGGAAAAATAACATTGTTTCAAGCATGTGATGCTCCTTTAAACTCACCTGGGGCAAGTAACAGGTGTGGGCAATATAAAAATCACACCTGAAAGCAGAGAAAAAGGAGAGAAGTTCACTTAGTCGTTGCATTGTGTGTCTGTGTGTGCCACACTAAGCATGAACAACAGAAAGAGGAGGAGAGAACTGTCTGAGGACATGAGAACCAAAGCAAGACTACATTTTGCCAAAATGAACTTGAGTAAGCCAAAATCCCTCTGGGAAAACGTCTTATGGATAGATGAGACCAAGCTTTTTGGTAAAGCACATCATTCTACTGTTTACCGAAAACGGAATGAGGCCTACAAAGAAAAGAACACAGTACCTACAATGAAATATGGTGGAGGGTCAATGATGTTTTGGGGTTGTTTTGCTGCCTTGAATGTGTACAAGACATCAAGAAATCTGAGGGTTATCAATGGATTTTGGGTCGCACTGTACAGCCCAGTGTCTGAAAGCTGGGTTTGCGTCCGAGATCTTGGGTCTTCCAGCAGGACAATGACCCCAAACATATGTCAAAAAGCACCAGAATTAGATGGCAACAAAGCGCTGGAGAGTTCTGAAGTGGCAGCAAAATGATTACAGATCCAAATCCCATTGAACAACTGTGGAGAGATCTTAAAATTGCTGTTGGGAAAAGGCGCCTTCCAATAAGAGAGACCTGGAACAGTTTGCAAAGGAAGAGTGGTCCAACATTCCGGCTGAGAGGTGTAAGAAGCTTATTCATGGTTATAGGAAGCGACTGATTTCAGTTATTTTTTCCAAAGGGTGTGCAACCAAATATTAAGTTAAGGGTGCCAATAATTTTGTCCAGCCCATTTTTGGAGTTTGGTGACATTATGTCCAATTTGCTTTTTTTCCTCCCTTTTTTGGTTTAGTTCCAATAAACATGTGTATAGCAAAACATGTTACTGTAATCCTTTTCTGTGAGAAATACTTCATTTTCTAGAACAAATTCAGGGGTGCCAGCAAAGGCTCTGCGACAGACCTTGTTTATTTTAATTATACAAATAAACAAGATTGAATTTTAATATTCACTGGATACCATATCTTTCTCTCCTTAGATTTTTTTTATACATAATTCCTTTGTCTTAAAAAAATATTAAAAAAATAAATAAATAAACTGGCCATAATTACCGTATTTATCGGCGTATAACACGCACTTTTTAGGCTAAAATTTTTAGCCTAAAGTCTGTGTGCGTGTTATACGCCGATACACCCCCAGGAAAGGCAGGGGGAGAGAGGCCGTCGCTGCCCGCTTCTCTCCCCCTGCCTTTCCTGGGGTCTAGAGCGCTGCTGTCGGCCCTTTTCACCCCCTGGTTATCGGCGCCGCTGCCCGTTCTGTCTCCCTGACTATCGGTGCCGGCGCCGATAGCCAGGGAGAGAGAAGCGGCGCCGACAACCAGGGGGAGAGAAGGGGCAGCGGCACCCATTGCCGGCGCCGCTGCCCCGTTGCCTCCCCCCATCCCCGGTGGCATAATTACCTGAGTCGGGTCCGCGCTGCTCCAGGCCTCCGTCGTGCGTCCCCGGCGTCGTTGCTATGCGCTGAACGGTGCGGCGCATGACGTCAGAGCGCCACGCCGTGCATAGCAACGACGCTGGGAACGCACGACGGAGGCCTGGAGCAGCGCGGACCCGACTCAGGTAATTATGCCACCGGGGATGGGGGGAGGCAACGGGGCAGCGGCGCCGGCAATGGGTGCCGCTGCCCCTTCTCTCCCCCTGGCTGTCGGCGCCGCTTCTCTCCCCCTGGCTATCGGCGCCGGCACCGATAGTCAGGGGGACAGAACGGGCAGCGGCGCCGATTACCAGGGGGTGAAAAGGGCCGACAGCAGCGCTCTAGACCCCAGGAAAGGCAGAAAAACTTTTTTTACCCAAATATCCTTGGTAAAATGAGGGTGCGTGTTATAGGCCGGTGCGTGGTATACCCCGATAAATACGGTATGTTGTGACAGCTATATCTTTTTTATATGACCCCCTACAGAGCAAATTTTTTGGTGTCATGAGATGTCATTTCATTTATATGCACCACTTTTGCAAGTTTTTGTTCACTTTTTATTAATCTTTTTCTGAGAAGTGACCTAATATTAACAATTTACGCTTTTGAAATTTTTCTGCATTTATGCAGGATTTGTTCAGGATCAGTAATATTATAATATAATAGTTTAGACAATTGTGCATGCGGAGATAACAAATATGTTTTGGGAGGGTTGTTTCCATTTTCTTACTTAGAAAATAGGAAAAGGTGAATAATTAGACATTTTTTTTTGAGTACCGTATTTTTCGTCTTATAGGACGCACCGGCGTATAAGACGCACCCAATTTTTAGGGGCAAAATCTAAAAAAAATAAAGATTTTGAACCCAATAGTGGTCTTCAATCTGCGGACCTCCAGATGTTGCAAAACTACAACTCCCAGCATGCCCGGACAGCCAACGGCTGTCCGGGCATGCTGGGAGTTGTAGTTTTGCAACATCTGGAGGTCCGCAGATTGAAGACCACTGCAGGAGGAGGTAATACTCACGTGTCCCCGCCGCTCCGGACCCGTCACCGCTGCCCTGGATGTCGCTCCATCGCTGTCGCCGTGTCCCCGTCGCTCTGGAACGTCTCTGCTGCTGGCCAGGTATCCTCGCTCTCCGTCGCCGCCATCACGTCGTTACGCACGCCGACGCACGTACGCGACGACGTGATGACGAGGAAGGAGAGCGCCGGCCATACAGGGGATCCCTGAACGGAGAAGACACCGAGGAGGCAGGTAAGGTCCCCCCCCGGTGTCCTGTAAGCACTAACCCGGCTATTCAGTCGGGCTGTTCAGGACCGCCGCGGTGAGATCGTGGCAGTCCCGAACAGCTGGGTTAGTGTCACTTTCCTTTCAGACGCGGCGGTCAGCTTTGATCGCCACGCCTGAAGGGTTAATATAGGGCATCACCGCGATCGGTGATGTCCTGTATTAGCCGCAGGTCCCGGCCGTTGATGGCCTCAGGGACCGCCGCAATAGGGGTGTATTCGCTGTAAAAGACGCACCGACTTTCCCCCCCCCCCCCCCCCCAGTGTTGGGGAAGAAAAAGTGCGTCTTATACGGCGAAAAATACGGTATTTTTAAAAACATTTTAGTACTTTTTTTTTTTAACAGGTTTTTAACCCCCTAGGGGCCTTCAATCATTTGATTGCTCATATTCCCTTCTCAACACAACAAAATTGCAACACAAAGACAGAAAAATTGTGCAATTATGAAAATCACAGGACCGATAAACATGTTAATGATCTGCAAATGATTAAAAAATGGAAATAAAATATTCAAAACATCATGATTTATTAAATATTGAGTATAAGCACCACGAGCAGAAATACACACTTTAAAGCCTTAGCATGCTATCAATGAGGTTATTAATGGTTGTCTGAGAAAAATTCTGCCACTCCAAAAAGTGGGTCATACCAAGTCTCTATCGGATCATGATGTGCGCGCCGGAACAGAGCATTGCCAGCAGGAGGAAATTTGGAAGTCCCCATATGTAATTAATATCTGATTATATATTTAGGGCAGGGGCACACACATGAGACAGCAGCCCCATGAAAAAGTGTGCAAAACGCCCATTGGGGTTCTTTCCTGACATTACTATTACTTTGCTGTTGATTTGCCTTATTAACACTTTTATACCTAGATACATGGAGAAAGTGATGGTCATTTAAACATAGGTGCTAGCCACCAATAATACTTGACTATCAGCTATTTGCAGGGCTGTTATGGTAATATGGTATGGAAACTGTAAGGTATAGCAGCATTCAGAGTTGGTCCTTAGGCTATGTTCACACGCCAGAATTTCTACATGGAATTCTGCATTAATTTACAGCTAATTTACACTTCAATTGGATTCCGCTGCAGGAATTCCATTGAAGTGAATGGGCACTTAATTTCTGCAGAATTTACTACAGAATTTTCATGCTGAATTCCTTACAGAAATTCTGCCTTGTGAACAAATTCTTATTCCATTAGGATATATATGTGATCAGCTATTGACTTTATGTGCTCTCTCTAAACTATACTATGTAACCTACAGTAGAATCAAAACAGGATGACCGTAAATTCAGGAGTTAGTCCGGCGAAGAGAGGAACCATCAGGGAGCCAGATAAAATCAATGGATTTATTAGATGCAACGCGTTTCGCTGCGCATGATGAAGCTGCGCATGCGCAGCGAAACACGTTGCATCTAATAAATCCATTGATTTTATCTGGCTCCCTGATGGTTCCTCTCTGCGCCGGACTAACTCCTGAATTTACGGTCATCCTGTTTTGATTCTACTTCTACCCAGGAGGGCTGCAGTGGACCTATACATATATTCATTCTATACTTCACCTTGTTGTGTGTACAGTGTCAGCTTGCCTCTTCTGCATTTATCCCCAGTACAATCTCAGTGTCTGCATCTGTCTCAGGATCCCGCCACCGATCTCCTGTGCCGCATCCAGAAGCGCAGGGAATGTGCAGGACGTATGGGTACATCCAGTTGCGCCAACATACCGGCTGAAAGGACATATCCATTTGTCCTATAATGGGAAGTTATTGTAGATTTAGGACTCCGTTATACCCATGGAATTAAAAACTTGTATACTGGGAGGTATGGAGGACATAACTATATCAAAAAATTGCTGTTGTTAGATTGCTATTTAATGCCAGAAAACGTATGGCTCAAGGCTGGAAAGACTCGAACCCTCCGACTATAAACATTTTTATTAAGAAGATGGACATGATAGTGGCTTGGGAGAAAGCAATATATACTAAGGGTGCATTCCCACAGGGCGTGTACGCAGCGTATTTGACGCTGCGCAAAATTTACGGCAGCAGCGGGAAATACGCTGCGTATTCCTTGCTCACTATACACACAGGGCTTTCCGGCAGCAGCCCTGTATGCGCAGTGAGTGTTGGAGACGGAGCCTCGCGTCACAGACACGCCGGCACACGGCCCCGCCTCCAAAACTCACCACACACATAGGGCTGCCGCCGGAAAGCCCTGTGTGTATAGTGAGCAAGGAATACGCAGAGTATTTCCCGCTGCTGCCATAAATTTTGCGCAGCATCAAATACGCTGCGTATACGCCCTGTGGGAACGCACCCTAAAAGGGGATTACTAGAAAAGTTTAGTTTAAAATGGAGCAAATGGCTGAATAGAAGCTAAGGAGGCTCTTGGTGTGGAGAGATGGGGTGATGGGTGGTTTTCTTCCTTTTCCCCTTTTTTATTTTTTTCTTCTTTCTTGTGTTTTTGTCTTGGTCTTTTTTTGTTTTTTTTACATTTTTGGGGAAACTCGCCTTAGGTATAAATACCTTTCATATATTTGCAATATACTGGATGTTAATGTGGTGTTTTTCTTTTTTTTTTTTTTTTTTCTCTTTGATAATATATTGTAAAATTCTGCAATGATAATAAAATAAAAACAACACACACAAAAAAAAAATTTGGACTTCAGCATAAATTATTTTTTTGGGGTTTTGGTAATAAAGCTATCATATCATGGGAGTCATATATCCAGCCCTTACTTTATTATATTTAGGGTATGTTCTGATGGCAGAATGATCTCCATGGGATTCTGCTACACTGTGCACATGATGGCATTTCCTGATGGAAAATCCCGATTCCAGGATCTGCAGAAAGAATAGATTTAACTTGGAAATGCATTGCCATCTATGAGACGGTGCATTTCTGAGCAGTCCTAGCGGCCTTAAACGGCACTAGAACACAAATATGAGATATTGGAATTCTGCTAATCACTTGAGAATATGCCAAAACATCCTTTCTGGTTGCCATGACAAAAATCTAAAAATGACAATGGGGGAGATTTATCAAATTCTGTGCAGAGGAACAAAATGCCCAGTTGCCCATGGAAAACATTTTTTTTTTAAATCAACTGGTGCCAGAAAGTTAAACAGATTTGTAAATTACTCCAATTAAAAAAATGTTTTACCCTTCCAGTACTTTTTAGCAGCTGTATGCTACAGAAGAAATTATTTTCTTTTTGAATTTCTTTTTTGTCTTGTCCACAGTGCTCTCTGCTGACACCTGATACCCGTATCAGGAACTGTCCAGAGCAGGAGAAAATCCTCATAGAGAACCTATGCTTCTCTGGACAGTTCCTGACACGGAAAGAGGTGTCAGCAGAGAGCACTGTGGACAAGACAAAATCGAAATGAACCCTTTAACGACGCAGGACGTATATTTACGTCCTGTGCCGGCTCCCGCGATATGAAGCGGGGTCGTGCTGCTACCCCGCATCACATCGCGTCGGTACCGGCGCTCATCAACGGCCGGGACCCGCGGCTAATACCACACATCGCCGATCGCGGGGATGTGCGGTATTAACCCTTTAGAAGTGGCGGTCAAAGCTGACCGCCGCTTCTAAAGCGAAAGTGAAAGTATCCCGGCTAGTCAGTCGGGCTGTTCGGGAGCGCCGCGGTGAAATCGCGGCATCCCGAACAGCTTACAGGACACCGGGAGGGCCCTTACCTGCCTCCTCAGTGTCCGATCGACGAATGACTGCTCCGTGCCTGAGATCCAGGCAGGAGCAGTCAAGCGCCGATAACACTGATCACAGGCGTGTTAATAGACGCCTGTGATCTGTGTAGAAGATCAGTGTGTGCAGTGTTATAGGTCCTTATGGGACCTATAACACTGCAAAAAAAAAGTTAAAAAAAAGTGTTAATAAAGGTCATTTAACCCCTTCCTTAATAAAAGTTTGAATCACCCCCCTTTTCCCATAAAAAAATAAAACAGTGTAAATAAAAATAAAAATAAACAT